>NW_024582600.1:274802-286179 GCF_018398535.1 Haplochromis burtoni
TAAGTACTGAATATTATGTCACTTATTTATGTGCAAATGTTTAATAATGAAGAACATTAAAACATTACTGTTGGCCACATGCGGCAAAGTTATGTGACATTAGCGATGTTTGTACTTTCAGCGTTTACTTTGTTTTAAAGCCTTTACTTTATACACCGTTCGATAGTTGACTTTAATCTTACAGAGAATGTGATGATTTCATGGATAATTAAAGTCAGTCATATATCCATTTTATTTATAAGTTACACTTGTGTTTGAATCCTGCAGCTTATCACACATTTGATTTCCATGTGTGACAACTGCAAGTGTCCAGAGTGAGGACAGACTGAGGGACCCACTGCTGCACATCATCTGTGAGGCTTTGCACCCCTGATGATCCACCAGGACAAACTCAGCAGTGTGTGAGGAAGAGGAGGAGGAAGAGCCAGCAGCAGCTGACAGATGGAGAGAATAGACAGACTGTTCCCTGTTTGTGAAGGACTGCTAGAAAGTTTAAATAACTGTCTGTCCTGAATCAGTCTTATTAGGTAATGTTCAAATATTTTATCATTCCAGTGTTTTCAGTGTGGGAGAAAGTACTCAGGGCCTTCAAGTTACACACTATGAAAGGCAGCAACAAGTTTAATATTCAGAAACCTAAAGTATGTATCAGCAGCAGAATGGAGCTAAAAATAAATGTTTGTTTCAGTTCTATGAAGCTTTGAGTATTTTGGATTAGTAGTACTGCTGTGTTTGTTGCATCATATTGCTGTAATTGTTTATATGCTTTATATATTCTGAGGTAAGTTGATCTATAGTGTTACATCATATTCTATAAGGATGTTATGTGTTTGTATACTTTCTGCCCAGTTTGACCCATTTAGCAGAAGTCAGCCTGTTTAAGGCTCTGATATCTATTCTGTATGACTTAAAGCAGTTATGACATGGTCTGATTTTCTCACCCAATAAAGGAATATTTAATATATCAGTCTACTCTTCATTCTATCAGAAACAGTTTCACAGCTCGTACATTTTCCTTTTTACACATATATGTAAGCATTGAGCCAAATTTAGTAATGCCAACATATTAAACAGAACAATATTTGTCTCTTATATAATACATCTATATGATACACTGTCAAAGATACTTGTCTTTGAGTGAAGATTTAAGGTGATAAGGAAATATAAATAACATGCAACTTGAATCTGTTACTGAAGCTCAGTATTTGACACGGAGTTCAGAACTCACTGCTGTAATAACTAATAATGATTAATATAATAACTATAATATTGGCCATATTATATTTACATTACCAAAGTGAGATGATTAGCATGAACTTAGCTAATTGTTATTTACTAGCTAATCTTAAATGACTGTTCAGTACAGAAATGAAGCCCAACAATCATGTTTTACAGTCCTGTGGTCTCAGCCTCAGATACTTATCAAATCACACAAAGCTCATGTAGAAACAAATGTACAAAATATGTTCTCCTTCATTTCTGTCAAACAAAGCTGTATGAAACGTTTCCAGCTGTTAGTATCATGGTTGCTAGGCAACCTGGGCAGCGACGGGCTAGACCGTCCCATTTCACAAGCCTACAAGCCTGCACTTCCGGCCTTAGCGGTCTTTGAGTAGCGGCCCTCGAGGACCGTTAAGCTGCGTACTCTTGTGTATCCATATAAATGGCTCACCCTGTACATTGAAAGGCAATGAAGGCTAAATGAATGAAAATGGAATATCTGATGGCCACCAGAGTTTCACACTCCATGGTAACAATAAGCCAAACATTAATCTTGCATTACCTGTGCAATGATTGAGAATAACCAATCATAGCACCTCACCTTCACCTCATTAGACAGACATTCATTCAAAAATGGGTACACAGAAGGAGAGTGATACATTTTTAAGCTTAGAATTTTTTTCTTAAAAACATGCACGCAAGCAAATACAACAATCACAGAAACACGTGTATTTATAACATAACATAACAAGTACATTTGCATTTGTAGATTTAAAAAAAACAAACCCAAAAAAAAAGCACACAGCGGAGCCGCCACGTTTGCAAGAGATTGTGCCATGAGAGTTTCTGCATGGTGGACTCTGAAAGTCACACAGTCTGTGGCAGATTGTGTGACCTTAAACTTCTGCACTCAATGTTTAAGTCTGCTTGTCCATACTACTTATGACTGTGTTTTATCAGATTGGGTGGAAACCAAGAGAGAAACTGGGTCTTCTTTTGATCCAGTCCAACTAACTGAAGTTGCCAACACGTTTGTTTCTGTTTTGGAAGAAACATGTTTTGAATTTCACCACAGCAGCTAACAACAGTTGCTGATCCATGCTTATAGAGGCCTTTACTTATGAGGTCGGTTTAGTTAACTCTACTAGTGAGTTTCCACAGTCCTTTTAATCTCCATGGATTTATAGGACACGATTACATGTCACTAACATTGTAAATTCCATCTACTGTAATTTGTGGTTTTTCCTCTGTCTACTCTATCTTCCTGTACCTTTCTGTGGAGTGTATCTATAGAGTTGGAGGTTTCAATCTGTGGCTACTGGTCTCACTAACCTGCCTTTTCAATCTTCTTAATTTCCACCTTGGACTTCAACTCAATCCAAATGGTTGGGGCATATGGATTCAGATGCCTCAATTTGAATCTGTTAAAGGTCATTTTGTGTTAGAAATATTTTTCTGACCTTATAAAGAGCTTTCCATTGTTTTCTCTCTATAATGTCCGAGTCATAGTTATACAAAAGGAGGGAAGTTTATGCAATTTGTTCAAAAAGGTTTATTTAACAAAAAGAAAGAAAGAAAGAAAGTGGAAGGCAGAGGAAAGTGGAGGAAGTGGCTACCACAACTAACAATGAAGGAGAGTCTAGCTCGGTAAGCCAAATCTCTAAGATGACCCAAGTCTTCTAACCGAGTCAGACTTCTGCAGGGTTAGGCTTGCCCAGAGCATTGTCATGCAACCCAAATGATTACTTTCACATATTTAAGGCTCATAGGAAGCACTGAATGTGCTGGTATGCTGCCCCCTCATTGGTTTGAATACCTTAAAGCTTGTATTACAGGCTTTGAGGGATTAGAGGTTGTGTCGTCAGGAGGATTTAGGTACATAAGTCCCACTGGTTGGGTAATTGAACTTAAATGGAACAAACTGTGGATATGTGTGCATAAAAATACCACTCTAGACACATGGAACTCAGACTTCATTTTCTGAAGACATTTTTTTTTTTTTATTAAGAAAAAAAACCAAAAACATTTTACACTTTTGTAGCTTACAGATTGGCCATAGAAAAACAAACAAAAACCCAAACTTTCAAATTCTTTTAAAAATGTTTTTTCTTCTTCATTACGAATTGAAAAAGAAAAAAAAATCCCATGTACATTCTCAAAAAGGAAGGGCTGGTATATGGTGTAATGAAGGAAAGAGACCATGATCAAACAGTTGACAGAATGTGGGGAGAAGGATAAATAAAATACAACTTATTTTCCCAGAAGACCTAGCTAGACCTGGACCCCAACTAAAAGGCTGTATTTATTCATTAACAGATGTGTCACTGTTACATAGCCCAAAATCCAGCCCTGTTTTGTTTAATGCTGCATCTATATTCGAATCCAAATCTTGCAGATATGTTGTTCTCATTAAAAGACAAAAAAAATAAAAAAAAAAAAAACAACCAAAAATAAACAAATGTAGACAATATGACATTTGAAATCAGGCTATTCTTGTGCGGATCCAATAAGGTTTTTCAGCTTCATTTGATAAGCATTCTGATTGGAATATTTTGTAGAGAGATAGTTAGACATGTCTAAATAAGCAGAATGTAGAATTGTTATTTGATATGGTGGACTCATGTTCATTGGATTTACTGCTTTTGGTGCAAAGGGCTGGCTTCTCCAAGAAAAAAAAAAAAAAAAAAAATTCTAATTTCCAAGGTTCAAATACACACACATACATGTACATAAACACACAAACACACACACACACACACACACACACACACACACAAGATTTTGATATAAGTAGGTAGAAAATGGGCTTAGTGGCAGTGCTACTGTGTTTCATACCCCTCACGCATTCATACCTTTATCAGTCACAAAAATATGATATTTTGCTAAAACAAAATTCAGTTTGATGTGACACATATTTAATCAGTGCATTTCAAATGACAAGACTGTGGATAGTGGTTTAGTTTGGTTAACTTTCCAAACTACAAAGGATTCTTTGTTGGGTTTAGTTTAACTGGAGATTCAAATATTTACACTTCAGGAAATTACGTCTTACTTAAAGGTTAGTACCACCTGTTGGTACTAAAAAATATTTTGCAGTATTGCACAATAAGTCATAAGTTGTTGGTTTTTTTTATGTTTGCTTTTTGATTAATATTTGTACATGTCACTCCAGTGACAGGTTTCAAATATGCAAATCTATCTGAAATATAAAAAAGGCAAATATGACAATCTAAAATAAAACAGAATGAGAAACTGCAGAATTCGACAAAGATCAGTATAAAATAAAAATAAATGACTTTTTAAATGAAAAAAAAAAAAATCTTCAGAAACTTTTTACGTTCACCTGCAGGTGACTTTCACATTTCAACATCCGTCAGTAAAAACTTGTGCATCGCTAATGCTTTAGTTCTATTGAAAAGTCATGATCTTTGAGAATTAGTTAGCTTATGTTAACAGATGCTTTACATAGGCTAACTGATAGGGAGTGTATGAAGGCAGGAGAGCAGGTACATACTGTAAATATACACTGAGGGGAAGCATAATTCAATAAATGACTGCATTAGTTATTATTAGTCCACATTTCCCTGAAGCAATTTTAGCACTAAGAAATATTCAGCCTTATTTTCAATGCTTAAGGCATTTTTTTTCTATATACCTTTTTGTTGGCAAGTTTGAATTTCATTTAATATTCAACACATCTGAGCAAATTAAACTGCAATTGCAGATCTTTCTTTAGATCATTAATTGCATTTTTTAAAACCTTAGTGCAAAGATTTTTCAGAGAAACTGAGAACCAGATCTATACAAAAGTGTAATAATAGAACAAAGCATTGTATCTGTATTAAAATGGGAGTGGGGAAACGGGAGCTGAGCTATACAAAGAAGACTTATATATGAAAAGTTGTATGAAAATAGATGCCTGATGGATTTGGTTTCACAAATCCCTTTTAATGATATCAACTACTTTATTCTATTTGAAGGAATTAAATAAATGGACACAAAGTTCTCAAAGCTTAAATGAAACGAGAGCCAGGAAATGAAATGAAAATGAGGCCCTGGTCTCACTATCACCTCTCATGTGAAGCTGTTGATGAAAATCCTGCAATGCATGTGTACTGTATAACTGTGTAATGTGTGCATCTTGATCTAATTTCAATTTTTTTTTTTTTTTTTTTGCTTATTTCAGAACCAAAGTGAGACTAGAGTGTTTTGAAAATGTACCAATTTTACTGGAGAGGCCCCTGAGAGCCCAGAATAAAAAGAAGGCAATACATATTTTTTGGCCTCATTGTTTGATATGAAATCAAAAGGATTAAAATGAAAAAAGTGCAATATAGCCTTATGTCAAGTAACTGTTTTTCATATTTGACTGCGGTTAAAATAGGCAGTTATGGTGTGATTTTCATCTCTCTGTAGCAAAGAAGGATCTAATGGCTTACCAAGCTGGATGAAAACATTAGTTTCAATTGCTACCAATGTAGCTCTGTCACCCAGAGTTAAGTGTCTTTTTTTGGATGCTGGGTTAATGCAGCTGTACAGTAGACAAAAGCATTACAAAGAAGATCCTGAGTGGATGGTCGCTGGTGACGCATACACATGAGAAACCCTTTGTTACACAGATATAATAAAATGAACATAACTGTTGTAAATGTTATACCTCTCACGTAGTCTGCTCTTGGTTGCCAGCTATTCACATAATCAAAAGTATGGCCCCTATGTTAACAAGATGAATGTAGTTTTTCATGCATGATTGCTAAAATCAAACAGAGTTCAAGACAGAGTTAATCCATCACAGGGTTAATGGGGTCTGAGTATCACTAGTTTCACTGGTGTGCATGAAAATTGAACAAAAAAAAGTGCCAAGGGCATTCTACTGCAACACGTGTGACATAATTAATCCAAAACTATATTTATATTATCTGTATTCATTTATGGGGAAAAGACAGGTTTGAACAGTTGCTGTTAAAAGTGAAGCTTTTCAGGTCTCAGTTGAAGTGAGAGCAAGCAACATGGAGACCCCAGAAAAGACCAAACTCAGCCATCTGCCAAATTTCAGTGTCTGAAATGAACTGACAGTCAGACACTGGTTTATCTACTGGGAGTCTCTTCCAACCATTGGTTAATGTGAGTCATTTGAGTTACTGAAATTTTGTTTAACCACTGGTTGTAGTGTCCTGCCTAGCTAGATTTCTTTGAAATAAATACTGTGTCCTGGTATTTCCAGAAGAGGAAAAGTTAAAAACCCAAGAATTACAAACTTATGACTGGAGCCATTGCAGGTGTCCAATTCTTTTTGTATGTATAAAAATTGGCCCACACCCCTCTGTAAGAGATAATATTTGGGGAAACAGTTGCATTGTTTATTTCTATGATGCCTAAGACAACTGTTGCTAGGACCAAAGCTCAAGAAATTTAAAGACTTTACTACAATGGCTGCCAATATAGATGTATGGTTTGTAATAATAGCTTAGTATTTTCACCAGATGAAAGTGTTCCTCCTTCTATATAAAACTACAGCAATTCAATAGTAAATATCAATAACATTAATTTAAAAAAAATCTAAACACTGACAGAGGAAAAAAGAACTAATAATAATAATAATAATAATAATAATAATAAAAATAATAATGTGTCTTCCTTTGTAGTAAATAAAACAAATTCAATCCAAACTTTTAAGCCAAGAGTGCCTAGTGCAGTCACTAATGTACTGTAAACTGGTCTAGAACAGAGAAAGATAGATAAAGAGATAGATACTGATAGACTGATTAGCCACTACTGTACAGTACGTCACAAACAACACAGTCAAGGGTTGAACCTCCACACTTCAAATCCTTTCAGATATCTCTCTTTGTGCAGGAAAAAAAAAAAAAAAAAAAAAAAAGTTCCCCAATTCAGTTTCAGTGCTAGTTTTCTCTTTGGCCCATTGTTTGACTGTGAAAGATTAGAATATTTGGGCACAAGGTGAATTCAGAGGATTCTGTTTTCATCATTATGATTAGATATTAACTTAAAAGAATGTCACTGATTATAATTTGATTTGGTTTTGGTTTATGCTGAAATTGATTTTATTTGTTTTTATTCATATTTTGTAACACTAACCCAAATATGTGGTAAGCTCATTGTTGCTGATATTTTAAAATCTATGATTACAAGGGGAAAAGAGCCGGCAGTGATAAGCCATTTAACGCTGGTGTCTGCAGAGTTGCGTTTTTGATATTTCGGCAAAAAAGCTAATAACTCTGATATCAACAAGGCCTCTGCCGAACATAATGGAACAGAATATGCCAAAGCGTAATCCTGTGGCACATGCCCTCAGAGAACTATACGATGATCATAGTATAACTGGCAAATAATTATTATTATTACTATTATAATAATAATAAAATATCCATCAAAGCAGCTCAAAAAAAACAAAAACAATTTTTGGTGATCAGTGCCTATTGTAGGAATTCTCTGTATATAGTGGCTACAAAAGATGATTTGATTCCAAGACTCAATAACCACTTTCTTCTAGAATAATGGCTGGTTATGTGCAAAAGTAGCCAGTGAAACATGGCCGCTGGCTGTTTCTAATTTGCCACCTTGCCTTTAAAGCAAGAACACAGTGGGACGTGTAGTCACATGAAAACTATTTATACGGAAAAATAAAAAACAAAACAGTTTTTAAGTCATTCAGAAATAGATTTGAAATGTGACTGTTACCCTCTTATGAAGACCACCAACAGCAAACTACTTTCAAAACTTTCCTAAAAGATTTGAACTTTTTCTTTAAAACCCTTATCAGTCCACCAGACAGACAAAGACAGACAGATAGACAGAAAGCTAGCTAGCTTTAAAAGCATTTTAGAGGACAGGAGAGGGGAGGAGAGCGATCTCATGGAGAGCCTCCGCCTCATTCCTTTACATCATGGTTTCTACGATGGTGTGAGTGGGGGCCTTCATCAGTAGGCCCTTGTTCCCATTGGGGTCCAGGGGACAGGAGAGCTCCTTAGGCCCACGGTGGTCTGCAGGACGGGAGCTGGCTCCACCACGAACCGGGGCTGCCACTGCCTTAATCCTCTGTGGGGAGAAAGGTGGGATTAGAAAACTGAAGGTAAGAAATGGTCAAGTTATAGGGAAAGTAGAAAGAACAACTGATGAGCAAAGTCTTATGAAAAGATGTCAGGATACGTCAGACAGATTGTAACTGAATTACAATCTAAAAGATTCCATTAATTCCACTAAAAGTGAAGTGATGAATAATAGAGAAGAAAGAGAAGAGCTAAACAGTTAACAGCCAGGCACCCACCTCAATGAGCGGCCCATCAGATCGAATGATCTTGATGACAACCACCATGGGGATGCAGATCATAGAAGCCAAGGCCAAAGTCCACCCTACTCCAATGGCCCAGTCAGGATACTGGTACATCTTGTTGTACGTCAATGGCTTGTATTTGACCAAAGAGAAGATAAAGCAACCCTGGATTGGAAGAGGAGCAGAAGTGTACGTTTTTTTTCATGTATTTTGAATTACTTTGTATCTGGGTATTTGGTAATAAATAATAAATAAATTACTGTGTTATACCCAAAGCATAATGTATAACGTGGTGAAATATCTCTAAACTATATGTAAGAAAAGCTCATGATGACACTAGTACAATTTTCAGTGAATAAAAAGTTGTCGATTGTTAATTCAGAGGAAAAAAGTTGAAATTATTTCTCAGAAATGGGAACAAGTTTAATTGATTATCTGATTGATGAAACAACAGTCCTTACCATGCACAGTAAAGGAGTGACCACAGTCCAGCTCCATTTCATCCAAGGATTTGGTCTGTAGCCAATCATGTCCTCAATCGCATCATAGAAATTATCAACGCCTGTGGAGATAAAATACTCAATTGGCTTGCCTCCTAACTGTTGTGAAGTACTGCAGCTGAATTCTTACTGAAATCTGTTACTGTCATATTGCAGTAGCACTTCAGCCAATTTAGAGCATTATTTTAAATTGAAAAAAAATAAAGAAATTATGATAAAATGATAAAGAAATAAATACTTAAATAAAATAAAATTTAGATGCTATGACATTAGGCCTCATCCACAAATTAGAAATCTGAAGGCTCAAATCCTATCAGTGTAAATTGAACTAAAATTATGGATTCCAACAGCATGAAAGACACCTGCCAAAGTAACTAACATGTCACAGATTACAGACAGGAAATAATTTAGAAAATTTTACTTTTAGACAACCTCATCCTTTATTAATTGTTTGCAGATTCATGATCAGAAATAAGTATATTTTTTCTGACAAGATAGATTTGAGGTGTCTATGCGGACTTTTCTGTTTTAAGCTGTCTGTCTGTCACCTTCTATAACAAAAGAGTGTACACACAAATAGCTGGGATATTAAATAGGTAGACATTACTAGGTACTTAATCAGTAAACTTGTTGTTGTCTGAATACACAACACAAGGTCATGTTAACTGGTGTTCATTAGAAAAGCATTAATAAAAAAAGCATTTTATTATTTATGTAGTACTCACCATAAACCCAGGCAACAGCTATACATTCAAAGAATGCCACCCACAGAAGGCACACACCGCTTGCTGCATAGTAGTCAAACATCTGGAAAACATACATGCCACCCTGCAAAAAACAACAACAGAAACACAAAACAAAACAGACTTAGTTTTAAAATAAGTTTTTTTTTTTTGTTGTTGTTTTTTTAAATTCTCCTCTGTCCAGGTGCATTTCAGGTATTTTCAGTTTTCATCTTGTTACCATGCTTTACAATGGAAAGACCTGTATACCAGCATTACTGTGGCTTTAAGTGTATGAGGTTATACTACAATAAGTACAATAGTGGTTTTCCTTTGCAATGAGTTGGTGTAAGAATGACAAGTGTGACAAGAACACTCAACTATGAAAAACTGTTAATCATACATGTACTAATTTGACTATTATAGGATGCTAAGGTAAATACAGAGTAAAAGTGAGCAGTCAAAATGTCCACATGTACTTTGAGTGTGCACATGTTTATCCATTGTGAGAAGTTAGTCATGGGAATCCTGAACTGAAATCAGGCCAGTGCTGCCATAAAAAGATATTGTCATGGGAACAAGAGGGGGCGTGAAAGAGAAGGGGAGAAGAGGGGAGGGAGCACGGGTTGGGGCAGAAAACAGTGATGGGAGGTTGTAAGTACAGAGATAATGTTTAAATGTTGATCGTAGGAGAAAAAGCGAAGTACGAGGATTGCCGAAGAACAAAACAAAAAACCCACTTTGTATAATTACTGACCTGTAGATTCTCATTTAAGTGTTTCTTACTTTGCAGTAATAAAGCAAGAAAAAATTGGGCTTTTCCCACCTGTGGTGTAAGGAAAATTGGTCATTATAGATTTCTGTTTTGTTAAACAAAGAAGTGGAACTGGGTTATCAAGGGTCGTGTTCAAGAAAACAAAATATGTAATTAAAAAAACAATTTAAACAAAAAAATGGAGTTGTCAGGCTGATTGTATTAAGTAACTCAGAATTTCTAGTCAGGTTTGAAAATGAGTGATTGCCATCTCATATCATAACATAATTAAACATTTTACCTGATTTTTTCATGTCAAACATTTCTCATGAGTATGGCCCATGGCATACTGGATGTGGCATATTGTAAAAGTATATACACAATACCAGGTACCTGCTGTATCAGGACTGCTGCATTTTTCAAATGAAGGAGAAAGGTGTGCTTCTACAGATATTACTGCAATAATGAGGAACTGCCAGGAGCCTTATGTACAAGTAAAGAAAGGTGAAAAAGACAGAATCAGCTAAGATGAAGCTTAAGGAGGATGAGGATGAGAGAACATTGAGGGAAACTGTAGATAGGTGCTACAAACAAGGTAAATGCAAAGGGAAGATGAAATTAAATGAGATGAAAAACAACAGACAAAAGAAATAGACGGGAACAAGAGAGAAGAAGGAGGAAGCACGAGATTTAGAAAAGCTATATCAAGTCTACTGTATCTATTAATATCAAACGAGGGAAGGGAAGTTCTCATGACTTGACAGTATAAATAGCCCCCTGTCATCTCTTTTGGGATCGACACTAATAGCTGTCTGAACACTGTTTTTCCTGGAGTATTGAGTTGGGAGATGGAGCCTGAAATGAGGTCAGCAACCACAGTGTGCGT
>NW_024582600.1:286206-309179 GCF_018398535.1 Haplochromis burtoni
TATGTATGTATGTATGTATGTATGTATGTATGTATGTATGTATGTATGTATGTATGTATGTATGTATATTTATCAGTGGGTGTAGTGAACATGTGGAGAAATACTGCAGAAATACTGCAGAGTGATTCATTTCTGTTCGAGTACTGTTTTTGTGATTCACAACACATCAGAGTTTGACTGTTTTATAATTTTCTAATGATTACACTGATTCTAAGTGCTCTAAAAGTGCTCTGGCCATGATTGCTGGTGCTTTCTTTTGTGTTCACTTTCCATTGTGTTGTTACCTTGGTAACCATGGTGAGTCCAAGCACGTAGCTGATGCAGCAGATAATAGCGATGAAGACCTCTCTGCGGTAACCCTTCCTTAGGAAGGACGGATACAGATCCACCAGTGATGTGATCTGCCCTTCCACCTCCACAAACTGCAGGGGAACCGAGAGATACAGTGGCATTAATCAAAAAAGGATAAATGCACTAATAAGTATCCAAAATATTTCAGTGCAACTTTTGTTGCTGAGGTTTGGCAGCACTATGTGACGTGGCTGTGTAAAATTTCAAACACAGACTAGTCAGTGGCCATTTTAACGAGTGGGTGAAGTGGAGTTGTTATTGTTGGTTCTTTTGAAATTGTGGTACAATGTGTAAAGTGTCTAAGCTTAGAACTCAGGTAAAAAGCAGAAGTAGTTCTATTGTTATTCCCTTATGAGTCTAAAGACGAATATTCAACCACACAAACCACCTCAGTTGTGGTGCGCGTCACTGTGCTATCATGCACCCACTTACAGGGCACGGGTAAGAAATACATTTTGGGTCACTCCATAGCTGAATGCAGCTCTGGCTTACATGCAGTGGCTCCCTGTGGCTTTGATAAAAACAAAAACAAGGAAAATAATTCTAACAATGAATATGGAAAGGAAAAATAAAAATTTTCTATATTAAAAAAAGAAAAAAAAATCATCAACTAAAATGTGCATCGTAGCCTACCTCAACAGGAGGTCAATAGCAAGGATATATACACATGATTGCATACGTTTTATTGGTGTTAAAGAAGTTCTCGGTCTGTTGATAATAAAGATTATTGCAGAGTGGTGCAAAGATTCAAAGAAAAATGACCTTGAAAGAGTAATGTTTGTGTAATGTAATGTTGTGGTTTTTTTAACAGTTTCTCCTGAATTTGAAACATAATCTTATATAAATCTTTTTCCAGTTGTCGTTCACCTATTAATTTCACCTATTAATGAATACTATTTGTGTCTATATTTATGCACAGAAACAGACATTTTAAAGCACGAAATATCCAGCAAAAGTCTTTTTCAAACACTACTGTATTTGTGCACAAGCTTCTTCACACACTTGGTTCTGTGGTTGGCCAATGAGCAGTTAAATGTTTTGCTTATGGGAACCTTAAAAATAGCTGACGCCTGTAAGTGTCATCAGCATTTCCTTTTATGGCGAACCTCCTGAAGCTCCAACAGTCACCCATGTGTGAAAGTTTGTTTTTCCTCTAACCTGACTGTCGAGGCCAAGCAGCAGCAGCATAATGAAGAAGAGGATTGCCCAGAGTGTAGGAAAAGGCATCATGGTTACAGCTTTAGGGTAGGCAATGAAAGCCAGGCCTGGACCTGCGGAGGAGAGGGGAAGGGGGTAAGAGCAGAAAGAAGGGGAAGGGGGTAAGGCAACATTAGAACCATATGATAAACTCATCTGATCTGCATCCCTATGGGGGAGAAAAAGAAGCCCCAAACAATGGAGACGCAGAACAGGATATGAACACATCATAAAAAACTGGCTAAATGTTGGGAACAATTATTTACTTTGGTTTTATGACTTTGTATATAGCTAGTATGCACTAACACCAAAGTATATGTAATACACATACTTACCTCTTATGAGCAACACATTATGGCACACTATAAACTGTATACACTCAACACAGCACAGTTTCATATCATTAACAATGACATATTACACTGAATTCTTACACTAAAAGGCAAACAGAAAAATAAATACAGGTAGAGTATGACATTAAATGCACGCTTTAGTATAATGTAGCTGCAGCTCTGTGGAAGTAAGTAAATCATGAGATAACTTGTAAAGCATTCAGTAAATGGATGCATGTACATTATGTAATGGAATAAAACTGGTACATGGGTTATGTGGAATAAAATTACCAAAAAGACCATACAACACCACAACACTGCAGCAATTCTATGCAAAATATAACCTCAACTGCTAAAGACGGTTCAACGAATTCACCCAAGCCATTTTGCATTCCTGACTGAAATTAGGATGACCCTTTCTATAAGGAATGCAAAAGGACCAATGCAAAACAGCAGCAGATGCAAAATGAGTGGTCAGATAAAGAGCAAACATGTTCTTTTTTTCTGTAGTTTCTTTTTTCTTTTTTTAAATGAGGTCTTATTTGACTTGCTACATCGGGAACTATACAACAGAAGTCAAAGAACAGGGAAGCAGCCATAACAGCGAAACAGCATTGCAGCTGATAACAAGATGTGTCAATGTGTTGCATTTTTTGTAGCAAATTATGATGAGGCATCCAACCAAACACCGCGTTGACTCAAAAAAAAAAAAAAAAAAAAAACAAAGAAAGAAAGAAAGAAAGAAAACAAAAACCTTTCCTATACCTGAAACAAACATATGCTATATTAACTCAATGAAATTGATCAGTCATTTCTACAAATACTTCCAAAGCTGCATTTGAATGCCATGTCGTGTGTGCTTACATTCTACTGTGAAAACCACAGTATTCTTTGAGTATTCAGTCAGCACATTCTGTCGTGCACAAAACATTCAAGCATTAGCAGTTAAGGCAGACTTACTTCTGATGATTTGGGGCTTTTCATAACCTGCTTGCCCGAGTTGGCTTGATGAGCATGCAGATGTTCCAATACTTATTATATTCTGCTGTCTACGTAACCTTCCGTGTTCATAGACCCACAAACGTGGACAAACTTTCTAAGGCATGAAAACCAAGCTGATAACCATGATATGCAGGGTGCTCGACTCAATTCCTCTGACCAACACTTCTTTTCTAGTTCCCTGTGGAGCATCAGCCCACTCACCAAACAACACTGATCTCTGACAGTTCTGCACACCCCACCAATACGTTGCCACTCTAAGTGTATATAAACTGGGCTGGCAGCAAGGACAGTTTCTCTTTTTTTGACATTAGCAGACTGAAAGCTACATTTTGGGTTTTTTTCTTGGTCGATCATGGGGCAGAGATGAAGATCAGAGCATTTGATGATGATATACCAGAAAAAACAAATATTAGTATAGATTTCAAGTTTGTGACTCATCTGACAAAGCTTCATGTGCCAACGCATTTGAGGGTGACTTATACCTTTGCACATCTGCTTTTAACTTAAATCCTGTGATTCTGTCTGAAAACTACACTTCCTACGCTGAAAAGATGTCGACACTTACAATTCCCTCAAAGCCATTTTCCAAAATATCTCAATCTCACGATGCCGTGAAAACAACTACTCTTTTTCTTTTACCTAAAGTATACTGATAGTCATGCATTCAAAACAAAATCATGTCTTACATGGACAACATGATTGGAGAGGAAAAGAAACCCAAACAGATAAAGGTGCTGGCTCTAGCTACCATGATTAAAAACAACAAATAAATAATAGAAAGAATCAAGAACCACATATGCCGATGTCACGCAAAAAAAGGAACCACAATAATGGTGGCAGGAATCTCTCGTGTACACAAAAGGAACAATTCAGAACTACATCACGTTGGCACAAGATCCATGTACAATATGACACAGCTAATTCTAAGTGCACTCCGCTACAGTTTTCAACGCGTGCCTAAAAAAGCACAATCGAGTTTCAAATGCATCTCAGCCCCAACTTGTTTCGTTCGAATGAGCGCTAACAAATCAAGTCAATATTTCTACTTTTTGTCAAGGAGTGTTTGATTTCGGAAGCTTTTATATTCTGATGCCGTCATTTAAGATCAATCAGCGAATCCATTCAATTCCAAATTTCAACTCATTTCGAAACTGGACGTGTAGTCGAATTCTCACTCAGGTTTCGTTGCTGTTTTTCTTCATAATTGCTATTGTTTTATTTGTTAACCAGGAAGCAGCGCCCACCATCACTGCCGCCTTTACAGAACCCTCGTACCTGACTCTGCCACATCAGCAATGTCCACCCCTTGCTCTTGTGCCATGAAGCCCAGGACGGAAAATATTGCGAAGCCAGACACAAAACTGGTACCACTGTTGAGGGCTCCCAGCAGCAAACAGTCCCTATGTCACACATATGTCATGAGGAGGATTTGTTAATGAACACACAAGGATCCCTTTAGCCCCCCCTCTCTCCCCTATCGCTAACCCCCTCACTGAAAACTAATGGCTCACCTGTAGCAGTTGTATTTGTACTTGTTGTAGCTCCCCAAGGACGTCATGGCACCCAAACAGATGGCATAGGAGAAGAAAATCTGGGTGCCAGCATCAATCCACACCTACCAAGAAGGAAGTGGGGACAAAAAGGCTGAGGCTTGCTGATGGGGGGGAATTTAAGGGGATTTTGTACAGCGAAGCAAGTGGGATAAAACTGTGTTTCTGGTTGTTTATGAAAAACCTTTTTTGGCTTTTCTTTTGCCACATTTTACAAATCAGTGTGCAGGCATGTGTTTTGTTGCCATTCAACCAAAAAAAGGACAACAGCAATTATATTATTGCGGTCTTATTTCCTTGTAAACCACATGTTCCATTTTTATGAATTCAGCAATTATGGAATTTAAATTTGGTTCTTTTCTGTATGAACAGCCGGACAGGTATGTGGTCAAACTAGTGAAGGAAAGTTATAACAGTGTTTTCTTGCTCATGCACCTCAGGTTAACACCTACCTCTGGGTCCTTCAGGCGAGTGAGGTCAGGATACAGGTAGAATTTGATGCCTGCAGTAGCACCTGGCAGCGTCACACCACGGATCAAAAGCACAATGAGCATGACGAAAGGGAACGTGGCTGTGATATAGACCACCTATAAGGGGAGACCACAGGTACAGAAGAGCAAGGTCACACATTTCGGAGACAAACTCTAAATGATCCAGTTTGAATTATTTTACTGCCAATATATTAGCTTATCAAATCTCCATCCACAGTAGTTTTATTTTGCCAGCTAGCTGATACTCTGGCTTTATTACAGATAATGGATTTGATCAGTGTGTGAACTTGGGAATATTTTGGACAACAACAGACCACAGGTGGTCCGTTAAATCAATAGCGGTGTACCAGTATCTCTTATGTGGAAAACTGTGACCACATTTGGCCTTGCAGGAGTGACAATAATACAAGAATTACAACTTGGATCAACTAGAAAGTATCAATCAGGTCAGCGCAATCAATAAAGTGTGTTAGGGCTATAAAAAGAGCGGTCTGGGATTGATTGCCTTTGGTCTTGGAGCAAGCTGTTGCTGCTGTTACTGCAGCAGCAATTCAACGTGGTCTGAAATATTCCCTATATTGAAATACCCAAGATTACATTTATCCTGCAATACTATAGAAAAATGTAGAGAAAATACCAATTTATAAAACAGACAGTTTTCACTTGTCAAGGATATATTAGGCTGGAAGTGAACTGTCATTTTTTTAAATTGATGTTGGAATTGGGAAAACTGGCAAGCATAAAATTTCAGCAGCTGTGACAAGGGCCAAATTAAGATGTCTAGACAACAGGGTCAAAGCATCTCAGCAACAAGAGTTCAAGAAGGGTTTGGGCAAAATGCCAAAATGCTCATGGCATTGACTTGTTGTCCAAACTTCTTAGACCTTCCTTTGACCAGGCATCTGTGTAGCATACTAGGAAATGAAGTGTAACATATGAAACCCCCCTCACGCTCTACAGATTTGCTGCAAATGTCTCAGTACCTGTAAAGAACAGGAGAACTTGTGTCTCAACAGGCCAGAGACATTGTTGTAGCACAAGCAGGGGCATACACATTATAACACTAGTGGCTCTTCACTGTAGATATTATATTTAGTAATAAAACAATTGCAATCTACAAATTCTTAGGTAATTTCTTGATGCATGGAAGCACCCAATATCAATTTATCAGACAAAAATCCGTAGTGATTTGTCAAGCAACAAGAAATTGTGTTACAACTTTGTCCTCTTTTAGTCACCATTGACTAAATTCTGCACACAGTAGTGTATTAAATAGTAATATTGTAACATTTAAAACATGAATTATGTCACCCATATTTGCCTTTGTTTAGTTTGAAAACCTATGATCTTATTTTTGTATTTACACAAGGAAATGTAAACATAGCAAATTGTTCTCCTGGTCAGACCACAAAGGCGAGAAATAAAAATCAGATAAGCATGACCATGTCTTGGATGTTAGCTGAAATTAATGTCCTGTAAAAACCAGGTCCTTGTATTCTAAGAGGAATAAAGAAGTGACGAAGCAATGAACACGAGACACTACAGGATATTTACCTTTCCAGTGGATTTTACGCCCTTCCAGATGCAGAAGAAGCAGATGACCCACACAAGCAGTAAACACAGGGCCAGGTCCCATTTAATCGGGCCGATCTCGTCTATACCACTGGAGATACCGAGTACATTATGCCTGTAATAATAAATAAATAGGTAAATAAATAAATAAATAAATAATCCTCTGTAGGTGTGTGTCTGCAAGCTGCAGGTTTCATTGCCGACTTTCTACCTCACCTTGACTGAACTTTTACATGACAAAGAATGAACAATTGTTTGTGGTTATGCAAGTGTGCAGGTGTGTGTGGTTTTATGTAACTTACTCCCAGAACTCGGTGACGGGGGAGGTGAAGTTGGAGGCGTTGGCAGCCACCCAGAGGGTTTTGTTCTTGCGGTAGGTGTCCTCAATGCAATGATCAGTGTTCCAGGGCTGATTGCACTTGGCCCAGGGCAGCTCAGGCTGAAAACACTGGGATATAATAAAAAAATAAAAAAAAGATAAATGATGACAACTGCATTATTACTATTATTAATAATAATTACTATATTCATGTTCTGGTAGCAGGCTAGTCACTTCTTTATGCAGCTATTGTTGAATGTGTCCCCTGAAAAATGTAATTTTAGACAAAACTTGCATGGCAGTTAGCTGGTAGTTAAATTAACAAGAATCAAAGATTGCACTACCCGGATGTAAATTCCTCACCTATCTCCATTGTAAATAATACATGCCTGAAACAAGTGGAAAATGAAATGGAATATTCAACAGCTGTCTTTCCCCCCCTCAAACCTACCTGGAACAGGTAGTAGAGGCCCCAGGCCAGGATGACAATGTAGTAGATATTCAGCAGGGACACAATCACAATGGAAGCATAACCAATGCCTGGAGAGAATAGAGAGGTTCAGGGGATTAAACAAGAAGCGGGTCATCAAACTATTAAATCACTATTAATAATTATTAGTTATACTATTACTTTTCTCTGAAATAATATACAACAATTTCAATATTGCCATTTTCTGGCACGTCAACTTGTATAAGACATTATATTTTAGTGACTGTTTCCAAAGCCCCACAATTTTCAACACACAGTTTTCTTGTATAAGAGGAAGAGGTTTAATGCTAATGTTTGATTGGCCACAAAAGACGACGAGACCAGTGGCAGAGATGTTCAAAAGAAGGAGAGAAAAAAACAAAAACAAAGATTTGAATCCTAAGCAAAACTCTATGGGAAATTTGTGTAAAGCACAAGATGGCAGTGGTTGTATATATGATACACGCTTTTAAAAATAGTTTTAAAATGTAAAAAAAAAAAAAAAAAAAAGATAGAACTGAAAATTGCAAACTTGGATTTCACTAGATAAAAAGATTTCTACAAGCCAGTCATTGCATCCTCACAAGTTTGAGTCTCAGTGATACTTCCTGTTTTTAATGGTTTTGTGCAGTAAGTGTTACATGCGCTTAACAGAATTTACAGTGCAAACTGCAAGATTTGTACATCTGCAGAAAAGTCAGCAGTATCAGATCCATTTTTTTTACAAAATAGCTAGTCCTTATAAAATGATATCACAAGTACAGGACAACATTTACCCAATACAAGGTCTAAAGCAATCATTTATTTCTTTTTTAACCTTCAGTTTTAATTATAGTGCATCTAATATGTTTAATATCAGCTAAGATTCATTGCATCAGTACTGGCCTTGAATGACTTGAATAAGCTGGTGGTAAACACATGAGTTGTGTGTGCACTCCTGTGTGCTCTTATGCACTACACAAGGATATGAAGGGAAGAAAAACCCCAACCCTTGCTTCAGATGAGAACAGATGTTGAAACTGGGATTTGGACCAAGATTTGGACATGGATTAGATTTTAGTTTAGAGGTCACCGACGGTCCTCGTAAGTATATCAGAAAAAGCTTTGTATTGCTTTTGTAAACACAGCCGACTGAGGCCACTCATACAAATTAATGTCCTTCAACGTCACTGGCCTTCTGTGTGTGTGCGTGTGCGTGTGTTTGTGCGTGTGCGTGTGCGTGTGCGTGTGCGTGTGCGTGTGTGCTGGTGTTGTGAACTGCCTGACTAAATTCTAATTTGCAATCTGTGTCTGTGCGTGTTAGTGTGCTAATGAATGCATGGAATATTTTAACATTGTATTATGTTATTTTAATCACTGAGCTAATTGGCAGCATCATAACCTCTATATGTCTAAAAAACACAGACATGCACATGCTCACAAGATACACACAAACACTTGGATCACATGGTACGCTGCAAATCAAAGAGCTGTGCCCTCCTCCATGACGTCACATCTTGCGTTCATCTGCTGACCTTAGAAGCCCTCATTTTATGAATAACATATCACAACGTTGCCACCCATGTGTTTTACCAAGCTTTGTTTCAAATCAAATAAGGCCAAGTTGTAATTTTGTTTACCCTCACTGACATTGTGTTCATGTTCTGTTTAGCCACAACAACTCAATGACAGTTTTATTCTTCAAGCCCTCATAACTTTCAGTTTACACAGAAGCAGTAATTTATTTGTGTAAGAGTGCGAGATGCAGTCTACAGTTCTTGCTGTTTTTCTATTCCTTTCTAATACTGTCTAATACTGTCTAATACTATCTGCTCCGTTTTTATTGGCCTCTCTTTGGCCTTAAAGCCAAAAAATGCCATCAACAGTTCAAATTTCTGAATCCAAGCTAATCACATCACATTTCACTTTAAACCCACAACATAATATATTGCAACAACAAATACCAGTAAGTCCATATTATATTTGATAATTTTTTGCTTGGATTTTCTCCCCTCGTTTATAATGTTCTTTTTATTTTTTCTAAGTCTTGTAGTATAGACCTTTCGCTTCTGTTTCACTCATATCCTCTATTTTGTCTTTTGCTTTTACCATGCTTTGTTTTCCCCCCCCGTCTTCCTCTAATTCCCTCACTCTCATCATCTCTTCTCCATTCAAACCTCTCTCCTCTGTTAAATCCCTCTCCACCTTTTCCTGTTTTTTGTCAATCCATCTGTCTGGTCCTCAGATCTGTGCTCTGCTTTTTTCCCTCTCTCTCTCATCATCTCTCTGATGTGTTTCTGCGCTGTTGCCATAACAACGTGTGATTCAGGACACTCTGTACACTGTCTTGAGAGATTGTGTGTGTGTGTGTGTGTGTGTGTGTGTGTGTCTGTCTTTGATATCCATGTACAAGACTGCAAGAGGATAATGTGTCTGAAAAGAAGAAAGATTGTGTATTTATGTGAAAGCAAGAATAGCAGGACAAGTAAATAATTAAGATCATAAGAAAGAAATGAATGTGTTTATAGCTCTGAACTAAATCCATGAATGCATTTCAGAAATAATGACTGTTAATGTGCAATTGCTGAAGATGGAGCAGTATAAATATTACAAAAAAATGACTATTCAGAATTGAACAGACAGGGAGGAATACATTAACCTTATTTGGCTGGTAGTGAACAGGAGGAGAGGGGGAGGTGAGAAGAACAGTGAATGAAATGAAGAAGGGGAAGTGGAGATGCCCAGGGCAGAAGGACAGGAGGGAAAAATAATATATAAGACATTTAATAACAGGAGGAGAAAGAAGACGTTAGAATTAAAAAAGAAGAAGAAAAAGAAAAGACTTGAGCTCAGTAAAGTGGAAGAAAATAACTACGGAGGACCTGTCAGAGTACACTGAAGAAATGCCTCTTGGCAGGTGTGAGCCAGAGAAGGTTAAAGCACAATAGAGTCCTCAGTATGTTGGTGTACCAGTGCAGGCTTGGCTGCCTGGTAACGGCTGCAGGGTAAAGTCTCAGCAGCCTGATTGGATGAAAACCTGGTGTGACTCAGCCTTATGTTACACAGCCATTTCTCAGTGGAAAAAACAGAGGTCTGGAAAAATTCAAAGTCTCGGATTGGATATGGAAAGTACTCTGCACTCAGTCAAATTGGCGGGCTATCAAAAGAAGGGGAAGTAAGTGAAGCTGAAGTCACAGGTACAAGTGCAGGTGCAGGTGTATGGAAAGAAAGTTTTTTTTAAGTCAATAACTGGAATTTTATGATCATTATAATACCCAAGCTTTCAATGAAATAGTTATGGTGATGTGTCTGAAATTACTGATTCAACAGCAGTAAGTAATGGGTTTCCTTGAGGAAAGTCCTCATGAGACAAGTTACACCCGAGACAGAGTTAATTAGGGTGAATACTCCATCTAACCACCACCATAATCTCCAGTTTCTTTATTTTAGAACTGATATCGTGAGCACCTATAATATGATTCCTAAGAAAAAGCTCATTATTTGAGCAGGGAGGATCTAATTAGGGACTACATACCAGTAAAGATGGGACAGAGCTTCTCCCAGCAGGTAATGCCACCCTCAGAGGTGAACTGACCCAGGGCGACCTCCAGGAAGAAGACTGGCAGACCTCCACCAAACAGGAAAATGAAGTAGGGGATGAGAAATGCACCTAGATGGGGAACACAAGGGAAACCATTAACCTAAAAATATGACCCCCATGAGTTGACATAAATTGTTGCAGCATTTGAAAGCCTTACCTCCACCATTTTTATAGCAGAGGTATGGGAAACGCCAGACGTTCCCTAAACCAACAAAACCCCCAGCAACAGACAGAACAAAGTCCAGCTTGCTGGCCCACTTCTCTCGCTGGGGGTGCTTGCCCTCTGCTTCATCTTCAGGCCGGGTGCCAGGACTCTTACCGGGAGATGGTTTCAGAGTGTCCTTATGGAAGTCTTTCAGACACTGAAGTTTCTCTTTTTGAGCCATTCTATTGAAACAGAAGACAAAGAAGAGATCAAGTCAGAGCTGCATTCATGAAAAACAAAAATATTATTAATGTATAATAATTAAAATATATATATTATTTTTGGTGCCTTCTTTCATGAATGCACTGCATTTTTACTGAACGATTGAGACTGAGTTTTTCAGTTGTGGCAAGGGACTGAACTGGAGACAAAGAACTGTGAGACTAAACACATTAGCTGAGGCAGGAAAACTGCTTAACAGTTGCTTAAGATTCAGGAAGTTGTAAAATTATCATCTGCTTCACAAACCATCCCACTGAATGGCTATTATCAGTTGTAATCACTCCCACAGGCATTACCAGCAGGTTATGCACCCACTCATAAACCATCAGGTTAGGCATCCTCCATTTTTGTCAGTTCTAAGAAGAAAATGACCAAGAATATTTAGGAGACCTCCTGTGGTCATGTAAATAAGTGCATAAAAAATTATCTGTTGGATACATGAAACTGATTACTGACAAAAAAACAAACAAACAAACACCCCAAAAAGAACTGTATATCTTTTTTTTTTTTTTTGAATGCTCACCGAGAGGTTTTGTTGCCTAATCCTTACTAAATAGCACATGAAAAAGAAAGCTGGTAAAAATAAACAGTTCAATTTGAATGCATTTTGTTCAAATGAAAGCTAAAACTGATCAGAGTCAAGATAAAAAGATTTGAATATATGGTAACACGTTTAAGATGAAACCGTAAAACTAGTCTTCCTTCTTCGGCACTTCCTCATTGAAACTATTTAATATGGAGCTGTGATTGGCTGAACATTATAAGGGTTACAATGACAACTGTAGCTGTAAATTTCCATTCAGCAATGACAATGAGGGACACAAAGACAGTCGTGGAAGAGACTGACATACTTAGTAGTCAGCAGATGTCTGTCACTGTGGAAAATGCCACATCCCTCTCTTTCCATGTGCTAGGTTGCTGCACCCTCTAGTTCTTTGTCTTCATCTTTCAATCTTATTGTGTCTTTCAGGATGATATTTACAGAAGGTAAAACTGAGGGAAAGACTACTTTTCAGTGGCTATCTGCAGATACAGGCTTTGTTTCCAGTTTATATTTACCTGGATATTTAAAGTTGTTGGGTTTTTTCTCCCTTGCTTCTACCAGACCCAGGAATGTTAGTCAGAATGCATGATTCTTATGTTTGAATCAGATACAGCATGGAAGTATTTCACTTTAGTTGCACCTACAGCTTTTTTGTTTGAATTTGTTTTTAAATTGGACACAAACTGTGGTCAAGTGACTGGACATGAACTGTTGTCATGTTCAGTGTAACATTTCTTTAAAGGCTTTTATTGCAGAATAAGGTGTTGATGCCAGCGTCACTGATATCATTTCATCTCACCTGTCTATGAAGCTAAATCAGGGTCAAATGTTTTATTCATTTGAAAAAGTGCTAAGATATATAGATATATATATAATGATAGATAGATATAGATATATAGATAGATAGTATAGATAATAGATAGATATATATAGATAGTAGTAGATATATAGATAGATATATATATATATAATAGATATTTATATAATAATATATATATATAATATTAGATATATATAGATATATATATAGATATAGATATATAATAATATATAGTAGATAATATATATATATATATATATATATATATAATATATATCTATATCTATATATATATATATATATATATATATATCTCAAAACTTAGAATTTCAGTATATATATTCTGCAATATAATATATCGTTGTTTGGAGAGATTGGGGGTGGGTGGGGTTGTTACTAGTTAGAAATGAGCATTTTGGTTAAGGATGGCCACCACTCCTTCATGAGATGTTGCTGGCATGCTGGCAGCAGCCAGCAGGTATGAAACACTGTTTTTGATTATCCTGTGACCAACTGCATTGATGGGTGAATAGTTGTAACGTATTGATGTACACTAAGGTGGGTAAAAATTTACCCCAGCAAGAGAGTTATCCGTTATCTGAGCGGCTTACAGATCGCTAAGCCGCAAAAGCTATGAAGTCTGAAGAGAAACCTAAGATTATTTGTGTGTGTGACTAGAACTAAAGGGAGGCACACTCACACTGAAACAAAAGGAGAAACTACTGTGTTTTTTAATAGCAGCATTAAGCAGTAGCCTACAAATCTTATAATGAACACAAACTAACTAATGGAAATAAGTTAGTAAATCAATGATTAAATCAGGCACATAATGGATCATTCCTAGCCTCTTGTTAATTTAAGACTAGTGTATTGGTGTTTGGCATCAGCAGATATCTTCAACCAAGGTAGAATTGGGGAAAAAAGCTGTTCATGCCTAAATACTAGCTTTTTCTGCCAATATTTGGTTGACTAAGTACAAACAGCCCTGTACAATACCATCTCTCATTTCAAACAAGTTAATGATTTCACAGTTAGTGACACATATATTTATCTTCATGAATAACTTCCTATAGTAAGTTAATGAGTAATGCTAGGAGGAGAGAACTGGCTTTTTGTGCATATATTGTGTGAGTGACTTTCTGCTAGGAGAGACAAAGGACCCCTAACAGCACTAGATATGTGACATTATACCTGTATATATTTGGATTAAGATATTAAATTGAAAAAGGAAACCAGCTAGTAGACAAAAGAGGAATTCACGTGATACTGCAATGTGCTCTGTTGTGTTGCAACATCACAGGAATTAATGCAATAAGCTGAATAAACTGACTCAGGGAGTGAAGCCATTTGCCTAAAATAGCTAGGGTGAAGTTAAATCAAATACATAAAAAGAAAAGCACAACAAGATTAAAATGTTTAGCTGGGATGTACTGTGTACTACCAGTTCTTTTGGAAATTACTAGTGTAGTAGTTTGGAATCATCCAGTAATAAAACAGTTTGACAAATCGGGCACTTCTAGTATCAACAAGATGCTAAAAAGCAAGGAAAAGTGGCATAGGTGCATTTGAAGTATTCTAAAGTTCCCAAAAATTGGCAGGTACATAGGTACTTTGACGATTTGATGATTAAGCTTTTGGGGGCGCTAACAGTCTTGTGGAAGTGTAAAGTATAATGGACGGCCTAAGACATTGTACATAGCATATATGTAGTACAATCTATTGAGCTTTGTGCAAGGAGTTTAACTTGTGAAGTGAACAGAATTATATCCTGAAATGACCTTTTTTTGTCCCCAGTCAGGTGCTGGTGAACATGCAGGAATAACTTGCTCGCCAAGTGTTTTAAGTCATTTGTGCACAGGAATACACTGACAGGAAGGCCATTGTTTTCTGATTCAATTCATCATGTTGTTAAACTTACAAAGCCATACGAAGACAAACACATACCTTCAAGTTCCCAGCAGGGCCAGTGAACAAACTTCCTTGTATTAGGAAAGCGTGTAGAGGATCAAAAGTAATTCATCGTTAGGGTGCAGGGGAATGGCCTATGTTTAATGATTTGTAACTTTAAGTACTTTACAGTGAATGTAAAGTGGCCCGTCACTTAAAGTGACGCAGTGACAGTCAGTTGCTGAAACAGCCAGAATCACCTCTCATGTTTTGGAGGGAATTGCAGAGTAGCTTAAAATAATTTTTAAAAATAAAGACTTGACAGTTATATTAGTACTAGTCCCCAATTTTCAGCTAGGAAATCATTAAAGTCTCAAGAATTATGAATAGCATTTAGCTTGTCCGTTATGATCGCTAGCACTAGCTCCTTTAACTAGAAATGTTACTGTGCTGAATTCCAGTGAGTACAATTCGGTCAAAGCTGAACGATTTGTTGAACAATTCTTTTGAACGAACTGATTCTAGTGATTCAGCATACTGCAATGAATCGTCTTAAACATCACCGGAAAACAGCATCTGATGAGAATGTTTCCTGGGCGCTTCTAAGATTAGATCTTCTAGGCACATTAACTGCGTTTAAATCCTGGGGCTGACCGAGAACACTCTGAAGTGATGTGTACTCAGTCTGCCCTGGGAGTGCTTCAGGACTTCACAGGAAGAGATAGCTTTACCCCTCTGCCACATCATCTATCTTGTGTAGTCTGCTTTCACTACAGACTTGGACCCAGATAAGTGGTGGAAAATAGAAGTAATTGAGTGGTGACCATGTGTAGCTGTAGATTTAGCTGCTCAGGTGGTTCATCCCAAGAAAGAGGCATCATTTCAAAGAGACTGAACCCAATCTGTTCACGGGAATGTTGCTATTCCACGATTTCCTACAACATGACTCCCACGGAGTTAGACTGGCCTTGGAAACCACTATGAATTGTGGGATGATTTAAAATTCAGGCCAAAAGTTTTGTGCACAACAGAGAACCATTGTGTGTGAGGGTGGACCTCACTGGACCCAGACTCTGGATATGCATTCAGTGACTTCACATACTTACTACAGTCCCAAAGTACTTACATAACACACTGTCCTATTTTGAGACCATGTACATTTCCACTGGGCTGGCTGCAGCTGCCCGTTACATCCACTCTCCTCTTTTTTTGCCTCACATTTCTTTTACTCATCCCCTGCATATTTGTTTTCTTTTTTCCTCGCCCATATTTTGTCTTCTGTTAAAGTCTTCTTTTACGCTCATCACATTGTGCTTTTAACAAACATGTCAATATTAGATATTTCATTCATTTCAAATGAGCTATTTAGGCTATTCAGCCTATTAGCTTATGAGCAATGAATAGAATTATTGGATTTAGGGCTTAAGGATGACAGATTCAAATATTTTACCAAAGACTAGAGATAAGATTGGACGTTTCAGTAACAAAATAATCAACAGCAGTCTTCCAAACACAGTGAGATGCAACACAAAACCAGCTGTCCTCTGCCTTTCAAATTCCCATTTTCTCATCATCTTGGTTGACCTCCTTTGCTTTTAGTTTTTCTACATTTTCTTCATTATACATCCTTCATGTTTCAACCCCCCACAGGGCCTTTCAGAAGTCTCGACCCTTTACCCCCACCCCCACACTTTATTTCCACAGCTTGCTTCTGCTGCCCCCACCCCCTTTTCTTGTAATCACTCACCCTTTTCCTCCTGGGTCACTTTTTAAATCAGCTTGTCCTTGTTTGCAAATTTTCTGTTGTTTCCCTCCAATAGCTACCTTCCCTCTTAATTTTACTATGGTTATTTTCTACAAGGCACTCCTTTAGACACTCTTGTTTATTTACAATTTTCCCCCATTAATGCTACCTCACTTTGCATAAGTAAAGACACTTCTCGATGCTCTTTTCTCATTTTCATTTCAGACAAATAGAAATGATCATACAAAACTTGTAAAAGAAAGACAGGAAAAGAAACCGAAACACAGAGAGTGAATATGAGTAAAAAAAGAGTGAGAAATAGGTGGAACATAGGGACAAAGGAAAGAGTGACTGAAAGCTGTTAAAGATTAACTTGGATGGGGAAAGCTGAAAACACAATGGCATGAAGACAAAAAGAAACAGTGAGGTCCGTGTACACATTTTTTACTAAAAATTAATCATGCTACAGAAGGTAACGGCATGTGAGAGTCACATGCAGACAAATACAAAAATAGATGTTGGGCTGATGGACCAAAAAAGAGACTAAAGGCTTTTCTTTGAACACCAAGAATCACAAGAAGTATGAGCATGTGAGGCAACAGAAAGTTATCAAAAGTTACCAAAAGGCTTATCAAGCTACAGTTAACACTCACTGTCGGTTCTGCTAACAGATTTTTTCCACTCTAGTTCTGCAAACTATAACAGGTCAGTGGAGCTGAGCTTCAATTATTCACATACTGCAAATATGGATCTAACAATTAAACATTCAAGAACTTCAAAGATTATGGCTTGTTTTAGTGTCTCTGTAATTTCAAAGTTTTGCCCAAAACTTTGGTCATATTTTGGTTTTTAAGCGATTCCTGATAAGCTGAGGTTTATTATGAAAGAATATTGCAAGGTTTTAACCGAACCTTTCGTCATAAACGGTTTCGGTTAACAGATTCAAAATTGCATGTCCAGCAGATACATTGTAACTTTGTTGTTTTCATTTTTACCCCTCAGCTGTAAAAGGCCAATGGGGTATTGTCGTCACCTCAACAGACTGGCGCTGTGGACACCCAAGTTTGTAAATGCAATAATTTGAAAATAAGGCGACGTAGGAGTTTCAAATTGATACCATAGGTTTGTCTACTAGGAGGCTGAAGGATAGCACTTGAAGCTCTATTTTACTCATTATAGTATTCACAGGAGTTTAATTATTGATACGGTCCCTGCCACCACAAGAAGCGAATAAATCCTAGCTTATCTCCCTTGTCTTGAGGGTTTTTTTGCAACTTCCACCATATTCATCAAGTCTACAGAAGTATTGAGTTCAAGTTCTCTGGAATATATTGTGCAAAATTTTTTTCTCAGTGTCTTGTTTTGATTAATCATTTCTTTGGGGATCTTAAAAGAATCCAAAATTTCTACATTTCCTGGTAAACTGGTTTGTTAGCCACAAGGTGATGCTGATCTTTTATCTTCTGTCAGTTATCTTGCATGAAATGTATTAAAGTCAATCACCATGATAACGCATGCACATATGTAATTTTCATCAGCCTGATATACAAATATATAAGGTGTTAATCACTATCGTTGTCGTTTTCACCTTCAATAGCCAAGATAAATAAGATCTTTCAAAGCTGTCAATGCTTTTTAAATAAATGTTCAAACTGAGACCTCAACACATTTATACAGTCATACAAGATTAATGGGGCAGCTCCAACAGCAATGAGCTCATAGTGAACTAACATAATGGTGTGAATTTATGTTGCTTACCGGTTCAAGTTGGTTAATATTTAGTGCGGCATGTCTGATGTCAAGGCCACCTGATCATAAATGTTTGATATCAGCACATGCAATGCAACAGTTTATATTTTCATCCTCCACGTCAGTATAGGTTTGCATCACCTTTCTCAGATTTAATCTGTAAAAAGTGCTGTTGTCACCATGACTAAGATTTTACTAATATGCACATGCATTCACACATACGTGAATGCACACAAACACACACATACGTGAATGCACACAAACACACACATACGTGAATGCACACAAACACACACATACGTGAATGCACACAAACACACACATACGTGAATGCACACAAACACATGCACGCATGACTGCACACAAACACACGCACGCGTGAATGCACACGCATGCGTGAATGCACGCACACATGCACGCGTGAATGCACGCACGCACACACGCACGCTCCACTACCCTCAGATTACTGACTTAATAAATCATTTAACAGCAACAGCCTACAGTTGACACGTCAGCTTTCAGCAGTAGTTTGTCAGACAAGGGAACAACAAATTCCCACTACATTTTCACTTACATAAATGACTATTATTTACAATACAACAAACATATTAAAATTGAAATATACTTTGCAGATTATATATTAAAACACAAATATAAAAGACAAAGACAAGCGTGATGTAAAATCTAAGAAGTGCATCTCTGGACAGGCTACAGTGTTTCCCCACACACAGAAATGTTTTTTTATTAGTCATTTACTTTTTTTTTTTTTTTTTTTTTACATCCAAGAGGACAACACAATTCAAAATCACTTCACTACAGAAACATCACCTCTCTTAATTTGAAAAGATCAGTCCCTGCTAACCAGCTAGCTCTGACATTATCCTGAGCTTCCAGTGCTATTCGAGAGTTTCACACATCAAACTCAGCACTCAAACTCACGTGCCTTTTAAGTCTGTTAAGACCCATAAACTGTCACATGTGTAGGGGTCTTTTGCAGGCATTTTAAGCTCATTATGTGCACTCTCGTTCTTTATCACTCCAACCCACCGTATTAACATCACTCCTGACATTGTTCAAAGCTCCAGTGTCCCTCATCCCACATGATACCGATGACAGCATCAAACATGTAACTGACTGAAAAGTTTGCCAGCTTTCATAAAAAGACATGAGAATGAGGGTATATGATTCTGATAGACTGAACCACTGAACACTTCTTGATTTTCATAAATTTTTACAGCCCCTTGAAATTAGTCACTTGCCAGCAGACGTCAGTTATATGAGATTTTTGCCTACATCAGTCAAGATTAGATTAAACTCAAGGCCACTAGCAGAGAAAATACACACAGAAATGTCTCTGTCAAATCCTAACACTAGCCCTATATACCAGTATATTTTCCACTCAGTGTCATTGGGCTCTAAAACACAGAAAACTGCTCCCCGAATATAGTTAAAAGTTAACAAGAACTGGTAACTGACACTTATAAATGATTAAAAAAAGAAAACACTATTAATCTAACCTTGCACTGAAATCTATGGTCTGTGTGGGAGATGTCACACTGTTTATCAACTGTTAATCAATTCTGTCAAGGCTGAATATCCAATTTCAAACTCAAATAGTATAAATAACTTCATAGATAAGATTTTTTTTCTCTCCATTCGGTTTCCTAAACGCTTTGTAAAGGTCTCTTTGTGAAAGATATTCCATTCCAGGTTTTATCATCTTCCTGAGTTAAAAATCCTGGGTAAATTTCCAACTCTGAAACCAACCCAAAAAGGAAATAACTACTTGTTATCAGAACCAAACCCCTCCAAGGCACACTGAGGCTACCAGTAATCATCTTTTTATTCTCTTCCAACCTTTGTAAGACGTCTAAGAGCCCTGTAGTGTAGTGATTTACCCATTCACCTAACACAAGGTCCCCGGTATTGAGCAATCCACTGTAGCGACCCCTTGTGAATAAATGTGAGACCGAACGAAGCGCGTAAGATTAACGTATACAGACGAAAAACGTAATTTCTCAATACTCTAACATTTAAATAGCAATAGGAAGCTAATGATCGCTGCACATGCACTTGTTACTGGAGACGGTAAAATGTCCCCCGTTCATTGTCACAAATAGTGCAGTTACTGAGACAAAATTAAGCGAAGGAGAAAAGAAAGAAAAAGGACGAGAGAGGACGAGAGAGAGAGACGTTTTAAGGGGAAGCAGCGTGTGATGCTTTCAGAGCGACAAACGAGCATCTCCGCCTTCTCGTCTCACTTCCCCTTTCTTTTTTAGTTCAGCAACGCAATTATTCGAAACAAAGTCTATATATAATAAACCTAAATGACCAAAAATATAACTTCTCATTTGGTTTAAATAATGTGGATATCCATGGACCTAAGAATAAAGCGACATATATGTATATAAAAAAGAGAGACAAAGACTGTAAGACTCGCGTAGGCTGTAAAAGCAAATAATCAGATAACAGAACTAAATCCGCTGCTCGCCATCCTAAACAAAGACGATTTAAAATAAATAAATAAATAAATAAATAAATACAGCAAGCAAATGGTAGAAATTAATAAGATCCTCTAAAATAAAAGCATCTGACGTAGACATGTGTGAATCCGCTACATCTCACAGATGACAAAGCTACTGATGAAAACAGATAATTGTACATATTACAGTAATACAAAATGACACTGTAGCCATCTGGGTAACACAAGTCCACCAGTGATCCTTCCTAAACGCTCGCTCACCGACGAGGGGAGAACAGCCTTCACCCAAATCTACCTCACAGCTTCCTCACAGATCTTCACCCGGACATCTCGTGTATACACTGCCATCAGTAAAACCAGCAATAATAATGAAACACATGCGATGGATTTAACTTAGAAATGGACAAGAACTTTTTTCTATTCCTCGGGGTTTAAAAGGAAAGGTTTCGATTCAGACACAAAATCGAAATAAGTCAAAACATCAAAAATCGTAATTTGATATTCTAGAAAAAATCTATAAGAGAATGCATGTAAGATACACCATCATCTCTCCGTGAAATATTTTGTAGGTGTGCAACGAGGGTGCATTTTGTCTTTACCTGCAATGTTGATGTGCTTTCCTCTGTTATTTTGTCCTTTTAATGTCCTTTGAGCGCCGTCCCTTGTCCGTTTCGTCTTGTCCGTGACCTCTTGAGTCCGTTAGAGCGACTGAGGACTGAACGCGTCGGGAGCCTATATTTAAGCCTATTTATAAGCTTCTCTTCCTGACCTTTGTCTCTTAAAACTGGGGGACCAGAGAAGCAGCAGCAGTGGAAAATCACCGGCTTGCCTCCTCTCTGAGCAACAGGAGAGGTCTATGGTGCCTTCAGGGTGCAGCAGCACACTCGGATTTTTTGTGAAGGCAAACTGCGCGTTTGCAAAGCATCAGGAAATGAATATAGCCATTTAATAGCTAGTAGTTATGATCATATTTATGATAATAGTTTAAATTAAGCTATTTTTCCATGTTCTATCTGGGAATTGTTGCTAAATTAGGCTATACTTTGTTTCCGTTGTTTGTTTGTTGTCAGAGTTATTGTTACTTCAACCAGCATGCCTTTAAAGGTTATGTTGGGCCATCCAAAAAAAAAAAAAAAAAGTTGGTGTTTACAAGCATCACATGCAGCATTAATAGATATTAAAGTGCCAAGCTCTCCATTTAGCCTATGTCTTATCCGCCTCTCACCAGCACGCGCTCAGATTTTCGAGCGCGTTCTTGAATTAGCTCCACTTCCCCACACGCGGCCGAGGACAGGCGAAGAAGTGCACGTGTGGAAATAAACGATCTCTACGAGATAACACCTTTTGTGGTAACACAGATTCAGCAGCTCTTTTTAATGTGTAGCCACATTTTTATTATTTATTTATTTCATTTTATTTTTTTATTTTCACAATAGAAAAAAAAACGTTATCACAAACAAGTCAAGCTCAAATCTAAATCGAAACTAACTTGCCTGACAGAGTTTTTGTTGTGAATAAAAAGATGTTTCTGTTATTTTGTAATCCTATGCTTTGATAAGGAACTGATAATTGTCTTCCTATATTCTGTATGTTTCCGTCAGACTCTTGATGTACACTATAAAAAACAAATAACTAAAAACTCTAAAAAGCACTTTGAGTGCTCCAAGTAGAAAAGCTCTATATAAGAACCAGTCCATGTATAAGGTTATGGCTCCATATACTTTATCCATATTGGTAAATGGGTTAGGGTGATTGAAGGGTTGTTATTGGTAACTGATGTTTTGAGGCTAACCTGCCATTAACAAATAGATAAATAACACGTGGTTTGTTTGTTTTTTTTAAATTTTCAACACCTTTTGGTGTTACTGACCAAAAGGATTGTGTAGAGAAGATGTTGAAGTGGACGGAGGGGCCAAAAAACATTGGACTTAAATATTGGAGATATTTTTGTTGTAGACTCTCAACTGACAGTGAAGACAGATTCTTTTCTCTAACCTTATTGAAGGACTGACTTAAATCCAGACTGTAGTCTCACTATGTAATCTCTGATCTGGGAAACTGATTTATGGTCATTTTTAAAAAAAATGATTTGATTTTGGCCAGTGCAACTATACATTACATAGCCATCATGAGAAAAGTTGGATATGATGGCAAATATGTTGCAAAAAGCAAGCGTTTAGATGAGACTCATTCATAACTGGAACTTGCAAAAATTGTTTTGAGTTTTTTTGTTTGTTTGTTTGGGGTGGGGTTCAAGGAAAGATTATTAATACTAGACAAGTTGAAACTTGCAACCTGTTGTTGTTGTTGTTGTAAGAAGGGCAGTGCAATTTCTCAGAAACTTTAATGGAAAATTACAGACACAATGTGACAAAACTCTATTCAAACATCTGTTAAATTTGGATTTGAACATTGAATTTCAAAAGCATTATTATTATTGTTATTGTTATTATTATT
>NW_024582600.1:309199-320052 GCF_018398535.1 Haplochromis burtoni
TTATTATTATTATTATTATTATTATTATTATTATTATTATTATTATTATTATTAGTTTTAAAGCACAAACAACAGAAACATACGTATTCAACGCCTCTAATGCAAACTTCCATGTGCCACCTTAGAAAGCAACTCTTTTCGGGCCTTCAAAGAGAGCCGTGCTAGTAGCACCGTTAGTAATCTCTTCAGTAGGAAAACTAGCCACAGCGACAGTGGACTCTTGGAATCCAATACTATCATATATACTGCTCATAACCAAATATGGATACGCAGATGATGAGATCTGTCCCACTAAGCACTGTCACCATAGTGCACAGGATGAATAAAAAATGGGTGTGGATACACAGAAGTAGCTGTGTACCATTCTGCAGGACTTTCCATTCAGCCTTGACCTGGATGACAATTTCACAAAGTGAAGGGAGGAAAGACTTTTCAGTAGATCCCATTTTCTGTTTATTTTGCAAATATGTGTCACTGTGCCAGCAGTACAACAGCGGGAGGAGACACATGTAATACATTTAAAATGCATTGTTGTTTCACTAAGACGAAAAATATGTTCAACATTTTATATAGTTCAAGGACATAGACACTGCATATTGAGGAGTAACACTGAATGTAAACACTGAGTTATGTATAACACACACTGTGCTCCTGCAAACTGTCACTAAATTGCTGCTTTATCTATTCAGAGCAAATGGGCAGCGTCCATGTGTCACAAAAGTTAACTAAGAACTTGGCATAAGGTCACTGGCAGGCTAAAGCAGCTGGGTGAAGATAAGGATGTTTACTATTTTACTGCTTTGAGAAACAGAACAAATCATAATATTAAGAAAAAAATAAGAGTTTTGAAACTAACTATTGGCATGGGCAAGAGTTTTTCATGTAACAAGGTGTTGTTTGTTGGAAACAGCGTGGCAAATAGCAGACTTTCCCTACTTTCTTGCTCCAAGCTCTGTGATTGGACAACCTCGACGACTTCGGTTCACTTCCAGAGCACAGTGATGAACTCATTGACCTTACACATTCTGAGAATTACCTCGGATAATTATTTTTCTCTTAGAGTACCAGATATGACAAAGTACTTTTTGGTCGGTTCTTTATAACTTAAGTGATCTGGGTGGAAACTGATAAATGGACTAGCTTCAGCCATATCACTGTTACCTGAAAAATCTGCCTGATCAAAAATAAGAAGAAACGCTCTTGTTTAAAGATGGAAAACATATTTTAGGCATATAGTCAGTGAGAGCTTTCCAATTTTATAATGTTCTCGCATTGCATATTCAGTAAAGGCACTGTATATTTACTTTACTTTGCTTGTAATCTTAAAATGCTGTTAAAAAAGCTAGAGCTGTACTGTTATCTTACCTGTTAAATACTCCTCTTATCTCTCTTCATTTGGATGCTTAACTGTTTCAGTTACAGTACTTCACTTGGTTTTCTTATCATACTCTTTTGCATTTCACATCCACAGAAATGAAAATGATAATCACATTAGGTATGTCCAAGGGGCATGCTACACTTTGGGCAAGCCAACAGTGTAGTGACAAAAACTGCAATTCCTCTAGTGGCCACTTGAGGCTTGCTTCAAAAATTATTCAGTCCACAGACACTCTCATATTAATAGAAATAGCTTTGGCCTCAATGGACAGTTTCTACTTTCATTTAAAATGTACATGTTCATGCTGTTGGTGTCTTTTTCTTCTTCTTCTTCTTTTTTTTTTGCATTTTCAAATTAAATTAATAAGGCAACTAATGTGGTTATTTGCCATACTGTCATACTACATGTCATACTACATGTCATACTACATTTCGGTTGAAATAATCTTCTTTGTTGGTCATTGTTGACTCCCAGAAAAAGACATCACTTTTAGTCTGATACATTTACTTTGTACAGTGTGTACTTTGAGTTGAAATGACAATTGCTTTCTCACTTGAAATGAATGACTACATAATCATATTGGTATGTCTGTTGATAATTTTGCTATGATGACCAATCAGTTCATACCGTGCAGTTATGCAAAGTCCTAATTGGAGATGACTAAAAACAATCCTAGATAGTTTAAAGAATAAGGGTGCGAGGTCTGCACAGGTTCAGAACTGTCTTTGATCAGCAGGAGTTGTTCAGTGGAATTCTGTTATGTCATGAATTATTGTTGAAGCTACATCTGCATGGCAGTCATCAACTGCACCATGCCACAACTTCAGGAAATGGGCAAAACAGTGACAAATTCAAATGCTTCCATTTCAAGGTGGCCTTGTTCCTTTAAAATGTGTAAAACTACTTTGTTTCTACTTTGAGAAACATTGTTTAAGACGACACCATATTTCAATGAATACAAGGACACCGACTAGAAAGTCTGTAACTGGGAATCAAATTACAGTCACATACACCTCCAGACCGTATTTCGTTGCTGTTTGTTTTTTCCTTATTCATTGGAACAAAGCAACCAACCCTCTTTCTTGTCACCATGTAAAGTGATAAGAAAGAGTTGGCAGTTCGTCTTGTAACCGGAAGGTTGCCGGTTCGAGCCCCGGCTCGGACAGTCTCGGTCGTTGTGTCCTCGGGCAAGACACTTCACCTGCCGCCTACTGGTGACGGCCAGAGGGGCCGATGGCGCGATATGGCAGCCTCGCTTCTGTCAGTCTGCCCCAGGGCAGCTGTGGCTACAACTGTAGCTTGCCATCACCAGTGTGTGAATGTGAGAGTGAATGAATAGTGAAATTGTAAAGCACTTTGAGGGCCCCGAAAAGCGCTATATAAATGCAATCCATTATTATTATCATTATTATTAAAAAACCATGCATGGGGATATTTAAAAATTTGTAACACATATGGTTTAAGGATTGTTTTACTTTCCTATAACCAATCCTTTGCTTTTCCCGTATTTCCTGTAAGATCCTCTGTGTACTTGGTTTTCCATTGCCACACAGAATAACATTTTTGGATTCACTCACGAGGAATTTTTGAATCATGCATGCACATGCACCAGATGGTAAGAGCAGGTGTTTGCATATTTTTTCATGTTATGAAAAAGATGAGTTTTGCAATACTGATAGGTATCCATTCGTTGAGTGATTTGTGTGCCAATTCTTCACACGTCAGTTTCCGTTGAAACACTCATGAAATGGAACTTAAAACGAGATTTTATGCAGGCGCAAGTTGTATTCAAAGTACCCTAGAGTCGGAAGACAGTGCAGCAGAGGAAAGAGGCATTGAATTCAAAGGCCTCTACAGTTTGTTTGACTATGCTGTCAATTTGGTCTTCCTCTTTTCTTGACTCTCTGACAGAGCAGTTGTTCAAAACAAGTGTACACTTTTTGAGGAGTCATTTCCTATGAAAGTGTGTACACTATATAATTATACTGCCGGCAAACATGGGTCATTTAAAGTCATTAAGTTGTAGGATAGAGTTTTTTTCCATTTGTGCCTCATTGAAATAGCATGCAAAATAGCACGTTCATTGGTTTTCACTTAAATATATTCATTTACTAGTTTGAAAGAAAGAAAGAAAGAAAGAAAGAAAGAAAGAAAGAAAGAAAGAAAGAAAGAAAGAAAGAAAGAAAGAAACTCAATTTTTGGGTTTCAAATAGATTATATGGACAAACACGATATGTATATACAAGACATTTAATACAAGATATGGCCTCCTCCGGACACAATGCAAAAAGTCACATATCTGTCCAGTGACAGCATGGGTGTCCAGATCTATTGTTTAGGCAAATCCTGAATGAGTGTAGCCTGCAGCAGTGGTCACTGGCTGTGGCTGCCTCTGAAAATGCCAACCCAGCCTTCCCCAGGCATCTTCGACAGAACACTAAATCCTGGGGCTATCAGGGTTAAATGTTGGAAAAGGAAGATTGCATGTGGATATGCTCCTCATCCACCTCATCACGATACCTTTGTCACATCTATTGTCACAATAGATTTGTCACATCTGACTATTCTTGATTTCTATCAAGAACAGTCAGATCAGAGATGGTGCTCTGATGTTGACAACGAAGGCTGCAGCATCTTGGCCATGCATGCCAACATCCAGCATATCAGCAGCTCATCCTCAGTCAGCTTTAATCGGTCATGTCACAGTGGCGTTTTGACAACTCTGTGAATACATTTCTCTTCTATGTTTTGAGACCTTTGGCTTGATAATGCATCTGAGGTGTACAAGTGAGTTCATTTGTGCCAGGTAAACAAATTACCAGTCCTGCCTTTGACTAAAACCAATCAAGTGGAACTAAAAAATACTTGCAGGATGTTTGGATTTTCAAGGAGACTAAAATGGTGTATAGAGAAATGAATTTAAAACTAAGGTTGAAAACATTTTTGTAAAAAAAGAAGAATATCATAAGAAAATGATATTTTCTGATATAAGATATCATTTTGAAGAACCAATATGACATTCCCATGAGTCAAAAGACAATGAAGACAACATGCACCCAAAGCACAGAGAATACCAGGGAGACATGAATTATATCGGTTATAATGCTTTGTTCATGTTACTCTGTCTTTTTTGTAATCACCAAGGACAGATTTGTTTGGGTTATCTTAAAAACACAGAGAGACGTACGCGCATGCAAATACAAACACACCCATGCTGCCGTTTACACATTGAGGAAAACTTCTTCAATGGAAAGATTATATAAACACACACAGTGGCAAATGAATCAGACAAATAACTCGCTATGACTTATGAAAATTGTTCAGATGCACCAAACAATTAGCTTAGACTGCCAAATGACTTCAAATGAAGTAATCTGGTATGGATAATAAAATAGCCTTCACCAGATTAAGTGTTATGGTGTGATGCAGATGCAGATTTTTCCATTTTTTGTTTTGAATTTTCACAAGGATAAAATTAAAAGCCACCTGATAAATGTTGCAACTGTAAGAGATGTACCATGTGATGTTTATATTGGTAAGGGTAAATTAAAAAAAAAAAGAAAAAGTAAAGAAGTACAGACCCACCCAGAGTTGAGCTGGGTCGGACCTGAGAGCAGACCAAAACAATGTCCCAGAGCCAGTCAACATCACAAAGCGGACATCCAACAGCAAGTCTCAGGCAGAAAGAGTAACACAATCGGCACCTCCTGGAAGAATACACTTATGACTTCATGAATGCCAGGCACCACAAATAAGTGATTGCAGGTAACAGCAGGTACTCACCAGGACTGGATAACACAGGTCAGAACAAATGTGGTCATGAAAGAAGCAAAGATATAGTATTTTTGAACTGCAGGCCAGTTACTTACCTCTCTGCAATATTGAAGCTTCTCTCAGGCATCAGGAGCTGAGTAGGCTCATAAGACTTCCAATGGCCTTCTGAGCTGCCAGATATTTTAGTTTTTTAGTTATTTATTTTATCTTATCTCATTTTAATTTGCTTTTAGCATGTACAGCACTTTGTGAACTCTGGTTTTATGTTAAAGTGCTTTATAAATAAAGGTGGTATGGTATGGTATATCAAAGCACTAGCTACTGGTTGATACAGTACACCAGGAGTGTATGACCAGACTGGCTAAACAACTAGACATAGTGCTAGCTGACAACAGGCAGAACACTGCCAAGACCACTGTAATTGGTGCTACAATCCCAGCAGACAAGAGTGTCAGACAGAAGAAGCATGAGAAAACAAAGTAGTACCAGGGGCCGAAGAAACAATTGGAAGTTGTGGAAGATGTCGAAGTTGAAATCCAGAGTGGTTTCAATGGTAATAGGAAGCTCAGGAGCTGTAAACCCAAACTGAAGGAGTGGGTCTAGCAGATTATTTTAATGATAATAATATAATAATATTTCATAAAATATACAGTGACTCTGAGGTCTTTTCAGGAAATAACTTGATTGTGCGTGACTGTCCAATGTGCAGTATAGGCTTCTTCTTTTTTGTAACCTAAATACAAATAACGTTTCTGTGTTAAGAAAGACATTGTGTGTCATATATATGTGTGCATACATATGTGTAAGGAGTTAGAAACAATGATTTTAATTTATTCTCTTTGGTTTCTTTCAGATGCCAGAACAGTCTGCTAAGAAAGAAAAAAAAATCCCAGGGCACATTGCAGACTCTAACACCATAAAGGGTGTTACTGTGTTTGCACAGCCACTGTTAGTGCAGCTCGAGGTCATGTGACAGGAAAAGTGACAAAGATCTAGATGGTAGACTTCCTGAAAAGGGCAAAGAGAAAATAAAGGCAAAGCTGTGTTCAGTAGTAAATTTAATCAGACTTTCTCCCTTAGTCGTTTATTACTCTTGATATCATTTAATCTCTCTCTATATACATTTATATCTATTTATTTATATTTCTGTTTCTTGCTTATAAAATAGAGTCATGGTATCAGGCGTTTTATTCTTTTCAAACTGAATATCTCGTCACTTTTAATTTCCACATGAAATCATACAATCAATGTTTTGACAATAATCTAATAAGAAACTAAGCTCAAAGAGATCAGCAGAATGTTAGAAAGAATAAGAATAAAATGCATGCTATTTGTTCACAGAGGACCAGAAGAGGCAGATTTTAAGACCGACTGTGTGCTTTAACTCTCACTGAAACTGCATTTCAAAACAATTTTAATGCTGCACTGTCATGTGTTTCCTGTTAAAATAAAATCTTAAGCCCAAATGGCTCCAGGACGCTCATCCTGTTCTTCATTGCACAAAGCAGCACATATCAGTCGTGGTATTGAGACTTTGCTAGGAGACAAAGCAAACCTTCTGGCAATGGCATTTATTGATATGCCATCCTCAAGAAGTTGAATTACCTGTGCAGGCATTGCTTCATGCTATCATTAATAACAATGACACTAAATTTAAATTACAAAAAAAAGAAAAAGAAAAATAGTCAGAAAAAAATGTCATTGGCCTCCACCTGTAAAACCATTCCTGCTTTAGGGGCCATCTAATTGTAACCCCTCTAGTGCACTTGTTGTTAGTTAAATTAACACCAAATCAGCTGAAACTGATTAACAATAGTCTCTGGTACTTAACAGACAGGATCATTATCCCAGAAGCTTAATTTATTTAATGTTATTAAAAACATTAGTCGCTAAAAATCATTCCTTTAATTTTGTGAGTAGTGTAATTTACTCACTGCAATACTTAAGAGAATGTAATGCTACTTAGTGCTACACGCTACCTGAGATTTGTGCTTAAACTTAGATTTCATGCCTATAGTAATTATGCTAGCATGCTAACATAGCAGCAGCTCTATCTAAAAAGTGATTGTGCTAGCATCTGAACCACAGTGGTGGTTGTATTGTGAAAAATATTCTTTTACCATGGTACCAGGTTTTACCTTCAATTTTGGTCTGGTTTTTATGTTTATTTATTTCAATAAAATGTACTGAATCCAGGGTACCCTACATGTAGCTCAACCATTTCTACTATAAAACATAACCATAGTGTGAATGTGTGTGTGAATGGGTGAATGACTGAATGTAGTGTAAAGCGCTTTGGGGTCCTTAGGGACTAAGTAAAGCGCTATACAAATACTGGCCATTTACCATTTACCATAGCTTGTGAGTGAGAAAAATTATACCAGTGCAGAAGTGTTTGCATTCTATCTGAAGGCTACCAGATAGAAATAGCTGTAGTTTCAGTCCTGTAGAAGTCCACCAGAAAATGTCTTTCTGTCTTGACCAGTACCTCTACTTTCCTGATGACTTTATTGGCTCAATCATTCATTTTAGGTTTCACTGAATAAAAAAATAAAAAAAAGAATTTTCAGCACATTCAGGTTTTTGATACCAAGATGGTGATGCTGAAAACCCAATTGTCGAGCCTTCAGCACAGGCCTTAAGACACCAAAATATGATATCATGATAAATATGTCCACCTTTTATGATGTCTATGGACATAACATGGCCATAACGTTTGCTTTTTAAAAATTATGATTAGCTGATGGATTGTTCGTCAACCAGTCTCATTGGTCCCAATGATGAGTATCAAGAATAAGGAGAAGCATCTATGTTGGAAAACTAAGGTTTACTAGAGAGAGTAGCAGATCTGAAATCACTGGTTTATAACATTATGTGAGTTCATGGTTTAAGTAGGTGCTGTATTTCAAAGGGAACACAAAATGTACAAAGACATAGGTCTGAGAATATAAAAGGAAGGAAGGCAGGTGACACAGTTCATCATCTGACTCCTCCACTTCATCAGCGTTAGCATCTCTATTCACCCCACTTGTTGGGTTGAAAGCCTGCTATGTGATGGAGGCATGCTAGGTTTTAATCCCTTATTAGTAAGTAGGCAGTCAGTCAGGCCGGGAGTCCAGAGATTAGTGCCTGTCATCTGACTATCCCGTTGGCCAGCGAGAGGGATTAAACCAAAATAAATGCACCACTTCCCAGTAAACACTAGCATTATGTATAAGGCAGGCAGTTAGTTTCTGTGAAGAACAAATGTTTCTCAATTACAAAAGTCCCCCTTTCCCTGTCCCTACATTTTAGCAGACCTCGTCAAATATTCAGCCTACTTCTCTGTTCACAGTCACGCATTCAGTCAGTGAGCCATGAACAGCTAGGCAACCACCGCTGGCGTCAGGATTGTTTTAAAGGAACAAAGCATTTTTATTAGTTATTGATTTATTTCATATTTTAACTTAACATATATTTTTTTGCTTTATATCATTTTTGCTATTTCTTTAAAGAAAATTTGATTTTTTTATTGCGATCTTGAACATTGGAAGCAGCTCTTGGCCTTGAATTCTTACATTTCTTTAATAAAATGTACAAATCCAGATCTAAATATATGCATTTAGTTCTTTTCAACTTGTTAAAGATTTTGTGAAGTCAGCAGAACCTGAAAAACATTTCAAGTAAATGAGATACCTTGCATTTTATCAAAACGTACTTAATGTGTAGGCAGCATTTTGATAGTGTAACTGGTTGATATTTGTTCACAGTGTTTATATAAAACTGCATGTAATGATTACTTTAATTATGGATTTATGCCAGTGTTTTCATTCATGCATGAATCTGCTGATTCATGAAAAATGCCTTGCAGTTTGATGCATGGAGGAAAAACCACACAATGTAGTAAAACAGAAATACAGAAAACTTCAGTTCTTTTTAAGTGCCTTTATCTCAATAAAATTACAGAGGACCGTATTTTGAAAATGTTCCATAATTTGCAGAGATGTTTTTTTTTTTTTTTTTACTGATCGGTTAACCTCAACCTGTCTCAACTCTGCTTCTCTAAGATGATCTTTTTATATCATGTTACTGATATTTTACAGATGATCTGCTAATAATTGTTTTTTTCTGGTTATTGCCATTTACTTCATCAGCCTTTTGTTGCCCCCATCCCAACGTTTGTTTTAGATATGCTGGTACCATCAAATTGAAAATTAGAAAAAAAAATATCATGTAGAAGCTAAGGCTACATTTAGCTAACTTTTTCAACTCAGTGATGGCACCGTAGGAAACTAAACTGAATGTGTGGAAAGAAGTGCAGCTGGTAAAGAGAGATAGTGTTAAGACTGATCAAACAACACAGGAGCAGGATGTGCTGCTGTAATATCGCTGCTACACTGTGCTAAATGATATGCCTTCACTTCTACAGAAGAGCTAAGTTTGCTGCTGATGTGCCCTTGGACATCTTGTGTGGCTAAATAATATTTATGTTCTATACAAAGAGTATAAGTTATAATTAAAATCGTATCTGCAATGTAAAGACAAAGCATGGCGTCTTCAATCATTGTCATTCTTCTGTCACTTGTTATCATATATGCAAACAACTCAATTCGGCATATAAAAGTCTTTTATTGCCCTCAAATAAAGAGACTTTTGTCAATTCAGTAGGCAAGACACAGGAACTGAGATGCTATATTATGATTTTCTCAGCACAAAATGAAAATCACAAAAGGACAGAAAAGGCATTACTGTTCAGATCTAGCTGACATGCTTATGATTGTTGCCATGCAACTTTTGATAATGTTGCCATGGAAATAATAACTGCTGCACTGCATGAGACAGAAAGTCGATCTGTTACCATGGCAGAGGCTGTGTTTTGCAGAGCACTCTTGGAGAGAGTTGTGTTAGCCAGAGTCTATTAGCCATGCATGCAAAACATTCCCCATTTTCTTGATTTGCACTGAGGGCAGGTGTGTGTCATGTTGTTTTCATGCAGTATGATTAAATTATATACACACATAGTGGCACAGATCATTCGAGAAAGAAACATGCCTACAAAAATGAGATCTCTGGGGAAGAAAAGTTCTTTAGATGAAGAAACTTGGGAAATGATAAATGTTTAACTAACGCAGATTCTTTTTTTTTGTATGTGCAGTCAATACTCTGACAATGATACAAGGAAGGATGATTTTTGAAATTTGGAACCAATTTCATTTTTTCCTGTTTATGCTCATAAAACCAGAAAGAGAGTGGCAATTAGTTTATTTGGTTGTTCAATGAAAGCGTTAAGAGTGAGAGAGAGAAAATTGCATTCACATTTGCAGTTTTGTCTTGCTATACAATATTTGTAATTTTTTTTTTTTTTTTAAAAGTACAGTACATTTTTGGAAACATTTGTCAGTGTTTTCTTGTTTGTTTGGTTGGTTTTTTTGTACTACTTGAACACTAAAGTGGGCCTCCAATGAGATGACAGTGCCAGCAGTGAACCACAGCTCATTTAAATTTGAGACCCCTGGTTTAGACACAGTATTCAATACTTTGATTACATTTTTGCTCCTATTTGTGGAAACACAAATTGGTCCCATGTGATAGGCTAGACTGCTTAAAACTGCTCCCTTTAGGGGTCACCATCTCACCCAATCCCTAGCATCCTCCTTTGTCTTACCAACCCTATGTATGTTTTCTTGACTACATGCATGAATTGTTCTTATTTTCCATCTTC
>NW_024582600.1:321966-323141 GCF_018398535.1 Haplochromis burtoni
AGAGTGCTGATGTTTAGCAATGTCCACTTCTTTAGTGAACCTGTACTTGGCCTCTCTGTATATCCACTATCCCTCTGTGCATGACCAAACCATCTCTACCTTGCCTCTCTAACTTTGTTCTCAAACCACTGAACTTGAGCTATCCATTGATACTCATTTCTAATCTTGTCCATTCTACTCACTCTCAGTGAAAATCTCTACCTCTAGCTCTACCTACTGTTTTTTGTCTTCTCTTTCACTTGTGATGATATCCTTTTGTCAAAACTCACTCTTGACACTCATCTCCAGGCAAATAAAGAGAGAAATTCAGGGCACAGCACCCAAAACGGTTCCAGGCCTGAATAGGAAAGCTGAGGAGGTGAAGTTACTGGATGAGAGGCTGCAGGTTTGATTATCGGAGGCTGTCCCTCTCTTTGAATTCTATCATAAACTTTGTTTTCTATTCTTCTTCATCAACACTCTCAAAGCAAATATATGCAGTACTCTTTTTCAGCATTAACTATATCACCTTTCTCCTAAACTTAGCTACAAAAACGTTTTCCCATATTTTCATGGTATTGATTATGAGTTTTGTTCCTCAGTAGTTAATACAGCTCTGCACATCACCTTCACTCTTAAAACCCATTATCTTTCTCCATTCTTTAGAAATCCTGTTATACATGAAAAACGTACTATAAGCCTTTGCTTTTGCCTTTGCCTCCTCTCTCTTTGCTGTACACCGAGCCTCCCTTGTCTAATTAAACTTGTCTAATTTCTAAATTTCTATAATTATCTCACTTTTTAACTTTTCTTTAACTTCTTTAACTTAACACATGAGATAGGCTAGACTAAAACTGGTTAAATAAATGAGCATAACAGGCAATAAAAAACACAACTTTAGTTCAAGTGCAAAAATCGGAACCATTTAAGACACTGGCCCTTACTGGTGCCTGCTGCAGCCCCATGACCATCAAACCGCATCTGAGACTGAAGGGCTTCAAAAACAAAAAATGTCTTCAAAGGCCTCGTCTCCTTGAACACCACAGAACTGACCGTTTGGACTTTGCAAGAGAGCACCAAACATGGGACATTAAAAGGTTAAAGAAAGTAATAAGATGGCGCCGATGAGGTCGGCTGCCGTCACGACTGCTCCGACCACTTTTTCTTTGTCTTTGTTTTTTAAGTTAGTTTTCAGC
>NW_024582600.1:334038-364817 GCF_018398535.1 Haplochromis burtoni
AAAGCGGATTCCGCTCCCTGAAGACCAACACAGAGAGACTGAGGAGGAGCTTCTTCCCGCAGGCGATACGGTCTCTCAATCACACCACCACACAGTACTGACCCACACATATGGTTCTTACACACACACTGGACTTTCTGGACTTTGTTTTTGCACAACACTGGTCACTATATTCTTCATTTCCGGTTAATACTTGTACAGCTGCTGTTATTGTGTATATATTTATTTATATTTAGATTTCTTCATACATTCTTATATAGTTCTATATTGTGTATTTTGTTGTACAGTTATTTTATTTTCAACTTTAATTTATATATTTTATCTTATTCTCCCAGTTAAATTTACCCTTCATTCTAATTTGTGTTGTACAGTTATTTCATTTTTAACCTTAATTTATATTTTATTCCTTCCTAGTTAAATTTACCCTTTTTAATTTTTCATATTTATTTCCTATCTTATTCATAGCCTTTTCCTTTTTTGTTTTCTTTAGGTCACGAGCAGTTGTCCAAGCATTTCACTACATATCGTACTGTGTATGACTGTGTACGTGACAAATAAAATTTGAATTTGAATTTTTATTCTCTGCTGAGAAAAAAATGTTAACCTTGATGGTCCTGATGGTTTCCAACGTTACTGGCATGACAAGCAGATCCCACCTGAGATGTTTTCTACACGCCACAGTGGAGAGGGCGCCATAATGTCTGGGGTGTTTTTTCCTTCAGTGGAACAATGGAGCTTCAGGAGGTGCAGGGGCATCAAACGCCCGCTGGCTATGTCCAGATGTTGCAGAGAGCATCCCTCATGACTTAGGGCCCTCGTCTGTGTGGTAATGACTGGGTTTTTCAACAGGACAACGCTACAGTACACAATACTCACAAGACAAGGGACTTCTTCCAAGAGAATACATCACTCTTTGGACCATCCTGCATGTTCCCTGATCTAAATCCAATTGAGAACCTTTGGGGATGGATGGCAAGGGAAGTTTACAAAAATGGACAACTGTTCCAGACAGTAGATGCCCTTCGTGCGGCCGTCTTGTTCCATTTAAACCTTTGATTGGGACTGTAGGACCTAAAGGAGTAAACCCCCACCCAACAAATAAACAAACCTTACAATAACTTGGTCAGTTCTTTTTTTTTTTTTTTATCTTATCTTGTTATATAAGTTCAGGGTTAAAAAATGTTTGGGTTTTACTGGCTTTATAGAATTTTATAGTTTTTGAAACTGCTTTCCTTGCTTTCATTACTTTTGTGTAGTTTTATTTTACAGTTTTGTATATATAGTTTTATATATATATTTTATGGAGTTTTATGGAGTTGTGTTTTGTAACTGTTTTTTTCAAGACCAGCAGTACTTGCTATGCTAAGCAAATTTCCTTCTGACATGAACTTTATAGGCTACTTATTGCAGTCAGACTTGAGTGTGGCACTGGTTATATTACTGTAAAATAAGAGTTTTTCACAATAATATGCATTTTTTATGCAACATATCCACAACTAAAAGAAAAAGTTTCTACAGCTCTCTACTTATTGTTTAACAAATAACTTCATTATTGTTGTTTGGTTGGTAGCGGGTTTAGCCAACAGGTCAATCAGCATCTCCTTATAGAAGCATTATCCAGTTGGCTGGGCTCCACACATTAAATGTTCTAAGTCACTTATTTTTTTCTCCTTTGAAATAAATGACAAATCTCTTTTTCACTTGATTTCAGGGATAAACACATTCTCTTTCTAATCCAAGAACAGTTTACACTGGGCAGTCTCTTGAAAAACTCCTTTACCTCTCTCAGTTCAGCTCTCTCTCAAGCTTTGAAATTGGTCTCCCTGCGGATTTAATGTTTATGTTTTTGTCTTTGTTCATAATCTCCTTTTTTCCCCTCTAAATTTTCCTCCCCTCTCCACAACACTTAACCGTTTTTATGGATATAAACATCTTCGACATTGTTTACTTTTACCTCAACATACTCTCAGTTGCTCTTCCTTCTTTACCTCTCTTTCTCTCTTAGGGACCAGGGATGCATGCCCTTAGGAATGTGTTTATCTCTGATCTTGGCTCCAGCTGGTTTTAGGTCACTTTGCCTTACTGCTGTCATTCTGTTGCTGCTCAGGCTTGCCCCCTCTCACCTAAAATAAGACCAGGTTCAGACCAGGTTCATCTCCTTTTGACTTTGATTAGACTACTGCACTAACACCTGTCAGTTTAAAAAGTTCAACCTTTCTTAACATGTTTACTGTTTCAGTCTCATATATTAACCGATTTACCATAGTTCCTCTTACCATCTTACTAATCTTATTTTTCCAACTTTGTCTACTTCTCTTTTTTATTTACCCTGAATGATTTCTTGACATCCTTCAAAGTGTCTCATTGCTAATACCCCTTTTCTTCTTTTTATTCGTATCAAATGTAATTAACTTATCTTATTCTGGATTTTCTATCCCTTAAGCCAACTTTATTTTCACGAGATCTTCTATATGTTCTTGAAAACATATTTTCTGGAGAACCTCATGGCAACACCAACACAAAGATGAAGACATCTGCGGCCACTTGAGGTCACGGGACCAGCATCATCTTATGAAGCGCCTTGAGGCGACTTTTGTTGTGATTTGGCGCTATATAAATACAATTGAATTGAATTGAATCTTAAAACCTGTTCCATGATAAAGTTTATTTGGTTGAGTTTATTATTATAATTATTATTATTATTATTATTATTATTATTATTATTATTATTATTATTATTATTATAGTATTATGATAAAAATAGAGCCCTCTCTGGATAGATTGGTGGGCATCTTGTTCTGGCTCTGTTGATGATGCGGTAAATGAGTTTCAAGACATAACTTTTGAATAATGATGACTTTCCTTTGGAGGGCATCTTTGATCACTTATAGATGTCAGCTTGAGGATCAGCTGCATTTTACTACATGAATCATTCTCATATAGTAAAATGAGCACCGCAATGTCCCAGAAGTACATAAGGTTGGGTCAAAAAATTACAATTTTTAAGTTGCTTTATTTTAATACAAACGCTTTTGAGCCTTTGTAACTTGGGACATCGGCTAGCCTCATGAGATTTTCAGTGTTAAAAACACATTGAAGCTCTCTTTACAAACAAAAGACTTACCAGATGAAAAAACTTCTGATAATAATACTGAGTGTGTGAGCATTGCAGGAAGAAGGAGTGGATCAAGCTGACTTCCTAAATGTGATTATGTTTGACCCAGATGTGGAAGATGAATAGAAAACCTCCCTAAAATCTAATAACAATATTAAAAAAGCATACTTGCAAAAGAAAATTTTGCTTTCAGAGTGTGTTGGTCAAACACAGATGCTCACAGTATCTTTTTAATTTCACTAAACTGATGCAAAACAACGTGACATTCATTCCTAGTATGCCTTTGCAGCACAGTAAACAATCAAAGTGCTAAATACATGACCAAATCAGGCTCAGTTTCAGAGCCTCTAATGATAATTCGTTTTCTTCACATAGCCCAGAAGACAAGTATAACAGAGAATTTGGGAAGAAAAATAAAGTCCATTTAGCTTTTAGCAACCAATTTAGTTACATTTTTTCTGCTGATATATAGTCTTGTTTATCAGAGCTTTTATCAGTTGAAGATAGGTGTCTGCTGCTATTAGAAACAGGGTTCATGAATATTGATGAGGACTAATGAAGATGTAAAATGTGTGCAGCAAAAAACAGCAAAGCAGACAGCTTGTAAAACTTGCTTCTACATGCGATGCCTTCCGATTACCAAATGTTAATATAAGTTATGCCTGTAAAATTAATGAATGATACACATCCAAAGATGCCAAATACAAAAAACTGTGTGACATAATTTTGTTTGTTTACTTAACAAACTAAGACAGAGCAGAGAGGTAGAGATAAATCTGAGAAGAGAGTGAGAATATATGACGATATTAATGTACAGACACAAAGTAAACAGCATTAACATCATGAGAACAGGAAGGGTGCACACACATACACACTTGAGCACTTTATAAGCAGAATAAAACTGAGAGCACAGCACGCATCATCCTGTTTGTGCAGTATTGAACCAGAGAGAGGCTTCACATCCAGCCTGGTATTGATGTACAGTTAACTGGTAATGTCTAATGTTTTCCCTGTCAGTGTTCCTGGAAGCTGTCCTCCCTGTCTTACCGGATAGTTTATATCATTCTCAGTGCTATTTAGCAGATACCTTTATCCAGAAAGCATAGGTGCCTTTAGTTGTAATGAGAGGTGGGAAGTAACAAAGTACAAATACTTCACTACTGTACTTAAGTACAATATTCTGGTATCTGTACTTCATTTGGGTAGTTTTTCCTGACAACTTTTTAATTTTACTCCCTACATTTTTAAACAAGTATCTATACTTCCTACGCCGTACATTTTTAAAACAGGCTTGTTACTTTTTCTCTAACACATGTGGGTCAAGTTATTATTTTGTCACTGCTGCCTCCAAACATCAAACCAATTTGAGTCTAAACAGTAACACATGAAAGGCAATCCTATTGATATATTAATCACCAGATGTTGCATAACAGAGATGCAGGTTTTTTTTTTCAGGGTTGGGGGGAGCGTACCACAACACCGGGATGACTGGTTGTGGTATTTCGGCATCTAGCTAGCGCTACTGAAGATGAGCAAGCATAAAAGGAGTAGCAGTAAGTGGCAGGTAATTTCAAATGCAACATTTTGATGAGCTTAACAAAAATCAGGACTGGTACAAACTGTTTGTGTGTAGTTTGTCACACAGTGTGCTGCTAGCTAAAGGTCACTCAGAGATGGAGAAAGATAAGACAGAGGAGGACGATGAGAGGTTAGATTTAAAGGTAAGGACTGCTCAGTGGTGTTTGACAAAGTGCCGATTTAAAACTTTCAAGTAAGTCCTCATTTTTTTTAAATCAGAGATTGGGTCTGTACACGTGACATTGTGTTTTTCTAGTTGTGAAACATGTTTCCCAACTGAAAAATGCTACAACTAGACTGGATTAACTGTCTTATTTAAGCGGGTGAAAAACATTTACAGGTAAGTGCAGAAAAAAACAGGTTAATTTGCTGTACAGTGATGGATTTAAAGCAAACAACAGTGTGTTGGACTGGTGCACAGTGGCTGTGGTTTAACCGTCAGTGTTAGGTTACATCAACTGTAGTAGAAATTCATATGAATTTTTGTTGATGATGCTTAGATCCACTGACTTTATGCAATCCAGAAAAAAGACGGTATAAACAGTGTACTGTCAAAGTACAGGATGGAAATCAGTCAGGACAACTCATGAAATATCTGCTTACATCTGGTTGAATTAAGTTGTGCACATCCACAAAGAGCAGCAGGTCAACTGATCACAGCTTGTACACTTAGAAAATCTACTGGAGCTCGCAATAGAAATTATTGACAGTTATTATTCTTTTCCCCACAATTAGCCTCCACCTGTTGAATCCCACTTTAACACCTTCCCTTTATATATTGTGGCAAGCTCAGACAAGGAGGAGACAGAGGTGTTGTTTGGTCTTGCTTCCCGCGAGTTAGCCAGGGAGCACAGCCGTTTATTAGCATTCAACAGAAAACACAGAACAACAGAACATAGCTGTCAAACCCCAAACAGCCCTGACCCGCTACATAGCCCCCACCTAAGGGGTCAGTCGTCCCCGACAACCCTCTTACCCAACACAAAGTCCCGCAAATGTCCAGGTGTCTTCTTTCGGCGCACAGGCCGATCTCGACCAGCAGGGGAAGAGTCACGCGGATCAGAACATGGGGTGCCACCAGCATCCCTTGCCCCTGCGAGTGCTGGAGCAAGCGGTCGGTACGGTGAGAGTCTGTCCTGGTGCAACACCACCATGCGCCCCGGGCCCGGCATGCAGATCCGGTACACCACTTCTGTTAGCCGCTCCATGACCGCTGCACAGCCTGGGGGACACTCCTCTCTTTCGAACCGGGCAGTACACCCAAACCTTGTCGCCAGGCACGAAAGCTCCCTCCTCAGCACCTGGTGTCCCAGGCTCTTTTCTGTCGTACTGGGTGTAGTCATGAGCCACCTGCAGCCGCTCCCTCCGCCTCCTGTAGCAGTCCATGGGCATCAACACGTGCCAGTTCCCTGACTCGGTGACAGGGAAAGGCCCTAGAACGTCCACTCCCACTCTCTCCATTGGGGCCCCCACCAGGTGCTGCTGCAGGGGTCAGTGGAGCGTTGAGTGGGGCCCTTCCGTGCCGTGCAGGTGTCACAGCAGTGCACATGAAGTTCCACATCCCGTCGACAACCAGGCCAATAGAACCGTCCCCTGAGACGGCGGAGAGTTTTGACATTCCCATAGTGGCCAGCCCCCACCGAGCCGTAGACATGCTCGAACACCTGTGACCGCAGCAACTGAGGCACCAACAGCTGCAAGAGATCCTTGCCCTGACCAGGGGCCCGCCATCTCTGGTATAGGAGGCCGTCGTGGGTCTCCAGACTATTGTACTGGGAGTGGTAGGCCTTCACTTCGAGCCCCTTTCCTGACACCCCCATCCAGCCTGGGCGCTGTGCCTCCTCCAACCAGGCCCCCACCTGAACCAACGTCGCATCAGCCTCCTGCTCCCGCTTCAGCTGCTGCGTGGTCAACAGGAGCTATCCTCTTCCGCTGGCTGTGGCCTGAGCAGTAGCCTGGGCCCGCTCCTCCTATCATTTCGAGAGGGGCAGCCGGTGTGGGCACAGACGGATGGGTTGAGCAGAGCCGGTGTCGATGGTGTGCTGAACCAGCCGTGTATGCCTGGAGTTTTGTCACTAGCGGCAAAGATGTCCACATTCTCGTCCAGAAGGCACCTCAACCTCTGGCACTGGTCAACAGTGAGACCTACGCTGCTGAGCTGCTAGAGGTCATCAACAGCTTGGGTTGTGTCGGTAGAGGGAGGTTTGTCAGGCCTAGAGGCTGGGGCTGAGGTGAGTAGAGATGGTCCAGAGCCACCGGCATCTGAAGTCTGTTGAGTGGCAGCTGCCTGAAGCCCGGCTTGTCTGTCTCTGGTCCACTCCATTCCCTGCTTTTGACCGCACTGGAGGGCCAGAGTCTCTGTACCAAGAGTGATAGCCAGCTTCGCGGTGTCAACGCAAGCCAACCAGCTGGTCAGCAGATCAAGGCCGATGATGCACTGGTCTTGGATGTCAGCAAGCCAGAAGTCATGCACCAGCTCCAGCTCCTTCACTCGGATCCGCAACGGTTTCTTCCCTCGCATGTCAGTCCTCTCCCCTGTCACCGTCATCAGCTGGGTGTCGGTGGGTGACCAACCCATCACAAGCGGCCCGGACGTTCCAGGGAGCACCCCAGGTCGTATTAGGGAAATGGTAGACCCCGTGTCCACCAGGGCCCGGCAGGGCTGGCCCTCGACATAGCAGCTCAGGTAGAGTCCCTTGATGTGCCCGACTGGGCCACCAATGTGCATCGTCCTTGGAGGGGGCCAGGAAGCTGGAGCAGTGGTCCCCGTGCTACACCGCTCCCCCCCTCGTTTCCTTGAGGCTGCGTGGTTCTGGATGAGGACAGGCTCATCGCACCAGTAGCAGCGGTCGGTCGGTCAGTGGGGACGCCTTCGGGGCAGCGAGGGCTGTAGCTGGCATATCTCCGCGACCTTCCCCTCCCTGTCGCAGTCTGCGGCTCTGATTTGGGGGTAGTTTGGGGGGGGGTCACCTGCTGGTTAGGTGAGCACCAGCTCGGCCCTTTCAGCCTTACCAGCCGTCAGCTACATAGAAAAGGATCCTGGTGTAGAAAGTAATATTAAATAAATACTAGCAAAAACGTATCAAGCTTAAACGTGCTGCTCTTGTTCAGCCGCTGGTTTCCTCTTTCTGGTGCAAAGTGGGCCAAAAACAAACAAGAGAGATGAGGGTGGCGACAGAAAAGCCGATCAACTGATCATTGATCAGTTTCATGACTGAAGTAGCAGCAGGAGAGGGAGGAAGAGAGAACAGGCAGTCGCTCCACATATTGGGTGTTAAGCTTAACGTGGGAATGCTTTACAAACATTCAGAGATGAACTTACACACTTACTTTACTTCTCTCTGGGATAACTTTCTCGGAGATGAAATGCCGGTTTCGTAACGAGGCTCCAAATGCTCAACCAGACCGCCGACAGGTCTGGCACGCCACAGCCACTCTATCACGTGATGCATACTGCTCCGATGTGCTAAGGTTATGAGCTGGGTTATGCCATGCCGCAAGTTTTGTGAGGTGCTTTCTTGATATTTAATGGACTGATTACATTTTTTATTTCTCTCCGATATCCGATCCAGTAATTTAGGTCAGTATCGGACTGATACCAATACGTAATATCGGATCGGTCCATCTCTACTCACAAACCTGTCAAACCTGCATTTGAAACATTGGCTACCATAGCAGTATAGTATTGCAACATGGGATTTGGGTCTTCTAACTAAAATAGAAAAATAGGAACATAAATAGTGCCTCATTGCCAGACCTTGCCCGCATCTGGTTGACATACACTCTGCCATGACACCAGTCAGTCAGAAGTGCCAGCTTGATGCCAGATCCGGGCCAGACCTGTTTTCTATGAGCCTGGGCCACATACACCAAACCACAATCGAGCCAGATGTGGCATGCCATCGCATAGACAGTGCCATCTATGCCAGGCCTGGCCCATATCTGGATGACATACGTCTTATCATGCCAGAAGTCAGCCAGCAGTGCCGGCTTGATACCAGATCCGGGCCAGACCTGCTTGCAATGTGGGTATACTATTTTTATCCCACTGTAAGAATATTTTGGCCAAAGACTATGCTTACTGTTACCATACACAGTTATTTTCTTTTAATATAAGACAACATGTAATGTTTATTTATCCTGCAGTGTTACTTCAGTACATCAAGTGTTATTTTCACTAACCGCAAAAAGCACTGTGATCTGCATTACTATGACAATGTTGCACATATGTGTCATGGCAGTCCCATTGGGAGTCATTCAAGAGGGACATCTCATTCAAATCAGATGAGATTTTCCAAAGTGTGTGGGCATGGTGAAGGATAGGAGTTAACAGATGGTTGGCATGGAAACAAGGTGTCTTCAGAGCCCACTGAGATTCTGCATCCTACTCCTGGCAGACAAGATTTCTCAGCTGACAGCCTGGAGAATGCTGACACACAGATGGAGATGCAAAGTACAATGATAATGTTTGGTGATTATCCTGCAGTCATTAGAACACTTCGCTTTCTGTCTGCAACCATTGTTGCAAAAGTGATTCTTCCATAATGTGTAATCAACCATTTGAAAACAAGAAAGGATATCTGTTATTGAAATAGAATTGATGTTTTAAGGATAATATATCCTATTAGTCAAACAAGCTTGTAATCTGAACAGTAATATTTTGATTCTTGAATATGGTACATCACCCCCGATGGACCCAAGGTTCATTATATTGCAGTTGTTGTTTTTTTTGTTGTTTTTTTAAAAAAATATCTTTACTTTTAGTTTATTTCTTAATTTTGTGTATTCAGGATTGTGCTAAACCCACCCTGAACTACGTGTTGTTTGCCCCAAGGGTTTCATACACATATTTTTTATGTATCTGCTGTAGGGTTTAGGTAAAAAGTCACAAGGAAAGATGTGCACTTTAATGAATGTGGAGAATTGGGAATTGGGAAAAGTGAAGGGGGGCATAAAGCATTAACTTTATGTCCTCCTTCACTGTATTTTCACAAGTTTACAACTTTTACTATGAGTTTAATGAGGAGTTTAACTAGTCCAATCCACTTGAGATCAAAATGAACTGTATGTAGCCCACCATGTAAAGTTTGCTTGACATCTCTGACTTAAAGTGTCTTAACCATGCGAATAACATAATGAAATACAGCTTGATCGCACATGGAAATAGAAAGGAAAAGCATTGTGTATAGAGTATTTAAAACTGTTCTTATATCCGAAGAACAGCAAACATTTTTGGTGTACTAAAACCAAACTTAACAAAACGTTTCCTTTTATTTCCCAGAAAAATACTGCATCCTGCAACACACTGTGAATGAGTATCTCAAAAAGACAATACTTGCCCAAATCTAGTTTGCTTGGAGTGTACATGTAATACAGTATATGGCGAAATAATAAGCCAAAAGTGTATGTTTTGTAAAGGTAAAGTGCCTATTAAATTTATTAAGTAAAGTCTGAATATATTCAGTTGAACTGAATACAGTGTTTGTTTAATATGAAATCAAAATTAAACCTGGACTGTCAACATGCTTGCAAGCACCTCTTTAGTTTGAGTTTGCAATGAGAAGGCATCCTGAATGAACAGAACTTCCCCTGCTAAGGTTGATGTGAATTTGCAGTAAACTCAGTATGTCTAACCGTCATCTACGCTTTACTCTCACTCCCAGTTCCTTAAATAGAATGTGAATTATACCCCAAGATATTGCCTTCAGCTATAGACAGATCATTAAAAAAAATGCTCAACGTGTGTTTTGCTATTCATTATTTTATTAGAATGGTTAGGGTTAAAACCATTCATGGTGAAAACCACTAACAGCTGCAAATGTGTGTATCTGGTCTTTCAATCCTGTGTGTGTGTGTGTGTGTGTGTGTGTGTGTGTGTGTGTGTGGACATACAAAACTATGACATGGTTTTGATTACCATGGCAGGTGTTACCATAGTTGTCAGTGAATAATTTTTTAAAGATAAAAAACGTGTTTAATGCACTGATTCTTATACAGCACTTTTCTACTCAAGGACTTTATACAACATTCCTCATTAAACCAGCACTTATTCTTCTACAGTTGCATGGTTGCTAACAAAAATTCACACTCCTAAACAGTGTGCATCAAAGGGCATTCAAGGAATATTGGATATTGTGCAGTCAGCAGAAATCACACAACCATAAAGCAAACATAATAAATGGACAATAAAAACATACAAAAAAGGGAGGTAAACAACATTAAGGACAGAGTGAGTTATTTAAAAGACCAGTAGCACTTAAGTCAAATGTGTTTTTCAGTCTCTTTCCCCTGCAAGTTGGCATCTGTATCTGTGGCCAGAAGACAACCTCAACTACTGGGATGACAAAGATCTGCCAGGATAGACTGGGCTACAGTGGCCCTGAGAGGACAAACACCCTACAATTTAAGAAAACACCAGAAAACAAAATAACACCGCAAAAACACACAAAACACAACATAAGATGAATATTAGACATGTAATAATGTAAATAGGAAAAATTGAAATTGCTTTTTTTCACAAAACACAACTGAACTATTTTGGGGGAGACATTAAAATGGACAGTGGAACAGCTACAGAAATCAAAACATGAAAGATTGTGAGTTGCAGATGATTTTTTGGTGTTTTGTGGGATAAAAACATGCAAGGTAGTGTGTGTTTTAATTGAATTATGTATGTTATACTATGGGCACATGTATCTATGAACATATTAGCTGTTTACTGTTAGTTAGTTAGTTAGTTAGTCACTTCCGAAAGTGTTTCATCAGGAATTTCCCCCACAAAGTCTTCCATTATTCAATTTCAATTTATTTCAATTTATTTATTTATACTGCACCAAATCACAACAACAGTCACCTCAAGGCGTTTTATATTGTAACGTAGACCCTACAATAACACATACAGAGAAAAACAATCATATGGCAACAGTGGGAAGGAAAAACTCCCTTTTAACAGTAAGAAAACTCCAGCAGGATTAGGGAGGGTAGGCCGTCTGCCACAACCGGTTATGTTTTGTTGATTTTTTTTAAGTTATTGCAGTGTTTCTATTGCGTTCTTCTGTTGTGTTTTGCATGCTTTTGCATTATTTTTCTATTTGCTGGTGGGTTTTTTTTTAAGTTGAAGTGCATTTGACCTTTCAGGGCTACTGTAGTGGGCCTCTTCAAAGTGCTAACATAAAGGTGAGGAAGGTCATTAAAGGTAGCACCAGCAATTCTGCTGTATACTGTGAATGTACAAGTTCATTTGGACAACCCAGCTGACAAAATGTAATGTGAGAACAGATTCAATAAAAAAGTAATAAAACATTCTCATAAAAGTCTCATAAAACACCCAAAGCTTCCGATAAAAAAAAAAAAATATGTGCTTGTCAGCTTTTCTACAGATAGCATCCACCTGGAACTCAAAGGTCAGCTTCATAGTCATGTGAAAAAAATGTTTTCACAACTGTATCTTGTGATTATAATTCCAATACAAGATATTTAAGTTTCTTTTTCTAAATCTACTAGCTCTTGTAGGCTGTTTGTATATGTATAAAACTAATAGAAGAGTGCAGATGCTGCAGAGCCACTTAGCAATAGCAACTTTTTACTCACTACTTTAACTTTGGTATTTTCACTTTTGTGAACAGTTTTGTCAATAGGACACTTCCCTCATGCACTACATAATCAGACAATGAGCATAGTTTTACCACAATGTTTATCTACTCTTTTGAGATCTGCCTTGGTGCCAAAAATAAAGAAATGAATATAACAAGTTGTGTTCTACACCAACAAGGAAGGGTTACAATAATATGTGCTCATATTATATGTAACACTCAGTATCTAGTTAAAAGATAGGTCTACTTTCTCAATGATGCAATCTTTCTGTGCTTGCACTGAATAAGATTCACAGTGTAAACTGGTAGTGTCAGTTAATACAGTGTAAAGGAAAACCATGCAGAACATCAGTTATGCATGAGGATAGAAGGGAGTGAAAAAATAAATTTCTTCAACTTTATAAATAGAGTGGTGTTTATTATTGTAGAATGGCCACTCCTTTATTAGTCATTTTAACAAAAGCACATTACAACATTCTTTTGTTTCTCGATGTTCCATAAGAATTCAAAGACAGAGTTAAATGAAGATGGGAAAAGGACAGAAAAAAAGAAGAGATCAATTTGAAACCCGAAGTCGGGGGGGGGGGGGGGGGGGGGGGGAGATGGTAACCGAAAAACACTTATTATGGAGCCAAAGGGAGGGGATAGGGGCAGGGGTTCAGGAAGGAAAGGTAAAAAGAGAAAAAATAGGGAAATACTTTAGGTCATTATCTCGATTGAGTCGGGTGTGGTTGGATAAAAGTGATGAAAGAAGGGCATGAATATTAAGGAAACTGCCGCAATGGAGACAAAAAGTTCAAGGAAAGGGTGTAGCCATACTATTGCTGGTGACAAGCAGTCATGATGGACCATGATGTGCAGTTCTGTTATCCAAGAAAGATGGAAAACAGGAGTTAAGAAAAAGACAGACTGTTAGATTTGTATTGTTTATTGTCATTTATGCTTAGAAATACTTAACCATATATGCTTAGAGGTGTATAATCGATTGTGTAGTGACAGGATGTGTGATCCTTAATAGTCTGCAAAGGCTTTGTGAGCATTCCAGAGTGTTCTGGCAGTCACACCTACATCCTGGGAGCATGGGATAGGTCATACCTTGTCTTATTGTTTTATGGTAGGATAAACGTAGCTATGCCAGTTTTAGGCTAAGGCCTTTTGTTTAGATGGACCGCTAGACTCCTGGCACCAGCTTTGGGGAGTCTTCACAGGGTCACATCTTGACCCCCCACACACACACACACACACATTACACAACGCACAGGCAAGGTACTCTTTGTTTGTATGTAGACGTCATATGTTAATGAACCTATGTATATTCATGTAACCTCAATAAAAGAGCAGTGTTACGGGGGAGCGGACGAGAGCAACTGGGGTCAGAAGGCGGCGTTGTCCTTCTTCCGTGCACGAGAAACATAAAGAACTTTGCCTACTCGTGTCTTGCTTTGCTGTGTAATTAAATTATCTTGAACATTCCAGCGAATAGGTTTAAGCTACAAACCTATCACAGACAAAAACAAAATTGTTCACAGGTGCTGAAAATCAGTCATCTGAAGGTCAGGCATGATATTGGGTACTTAAAGTACGTATTATGGTTTGGGTATATTTAGATTACAGTTGGGGTTAAAATAACTACCTGCTAAAGAGAAGGGAAACAATATTGGTCTTCTACATGTGTTTCTTTTTCTTTTTCTTTTTGCTGTAAAACTACTATTATTACTAGACTGGGTGTTAAGCCGTTGAAGAATAACAAAATCAAATGAGCTGAAAGGAAAAGGAAATATTGTTACAAGACATAACATGCAATATAAACTATTGTACGGAAGGATATTTAAGTATGTAGGTGTTTATCATTAAAAATATTAGAAAATATGGATATCTTGGAGGGGTTATTAAACAAGCTGGATTCATCTTTTAAAACCTGTATTTAATGTCACAGTGGAAAACATGATAAAGTAAGCTTTAACCTCTCGTATGAATCATATATCAAATAAGGACCCTCTTTGGAAGCGCAGAGACTTACTAGAATCATGGGTTGCTCTACATGCTTCACCACAATGTGCCACCATCTGCTGGATGCCTGTCATACTCTCCGCATGATGCTAGAGACAAATGAAGTTGAGAATGCCATTGTGCCTCGGGTGCAATTTCACTGCTGTAATATATCCTCTCCTTTCTCTGAGCAAAGGTGGAGCTGCTAACACTGTTTCTGTCCATCAAAGGTTTGAAGACATTAACAGTCACTTGCACTAGAAAGATTAATATTACAACTGGCAACACATAGTGTTCAATTTTCACTCAAACAATATACAGTATAATGTGCTTAACTATGTCCATGTGCAGTGTATTTAATGCCAGGCCTACTGATCTTTAAAAAATATATCAACCAAAGTGCAGTACTGTGGAAAAGATTTGAGTCAACCCTCATTTTTTTATATTTTGTTTCCAAAGAGCTAAACATTTCTGTAATCTTTTAAAGTGGTTTTGAGCAATATTTCTCCAGATCTGAAGGGTTTTATAAAAACATTTCTTTGGACATTAGCTTCTGTCATGGTCCTGGGTCGGTGACCCAGCGCTTTTAGTTATCATTTTCTAGTTTATGATGATGATGATTATTATTGTTTGAGTTCTATGTGTTATATTTGGTCTGCCTTTGAGTCTGTGTCTCTGTCTGTCTATGGTGTCACCCCATCTGTTTGTGAATCTGTCTGTTTAGTTCAATGTCTTGTCTGGTTCCATGTGTCTGAGTTTCCTGTTTTATTGTGAAGGTCTGTGTCGTATGTGAGTGTGATCAGTTTACGTTTCCCCTGTCTCGTCAGCTGTGATTTCTCCCAGGGGTGTTCCCCTCCTGTCTCTCATCCCTTGATTACTGCCCTGTGTTTCTCTGTGTCAGTGTCACGTTGTACCCTCAACTCGCTGTGTGTTCTGCTTCTATGCTCCTAGTGTTTGGTCTCCTGCTCCAGTTTAGTGTTTCTTTCCAGTGTTTCAGTCCTTTGTTCCTCTGTTCTGACTTTTGGTTTTCTTTTGGTGAGTTTAGTTTGTACGAGGTTTTTCCCAGCAATAAAGCTGCGCCTTAAGTTTCACTTCCGTGTCTGAGTTCTGCATTTTGGGTCCACCACTCCTGCTTGCCTGCCACACAGCGATTCATGACAGAACGACGCGACCAGTATGGATCCAGCAGACTCACTGAGGAAGCGCAGCTCAGCCTTTGACGGGACCCGGCTAGCGCTTGGAGGGCCTCCGTGCTGCCGTTCCTCACTAGCTGCTTACCCTTCGGTCCACTCACCTGCTTCTTCCCCCCGGATGCCCCGGTCTCACAGAAAACGCTCCCGCCGGTCCCGGAGGATTACTATGAGACCGCGAGCAACCAGCTTACACCAGCTCAAGCTTTCTACAAGATGTTAGGGATCATTATAGTGCCACCCGACTCACCCAGCGTTTCCACATCACAGCAGGAGCAGCCACAGCCGAGTCATTCCTTGTCACATTCTGCCAGCGCTGCTCCCTCTTCTACTTGGAAGCGGCGAACGTGCCGCCAGCACTCACGGCTCCAGCAGGAGCCTGGGACTCTTCTCGACCAACCGCCTAGGGTGAGTGACAAAGTCCCCCTACATTCGCCTTCTGTGTCGAGGGATAAACGTACCGTTTCCCCCAAGGCCGCTAACGTCAGCTTCATGAACTCTAGAACTTCTGTTCCTCCTGTTCCAGAAAATGACAGTATTCATTTTGAGAGCGATCGTTTCCGCTTTGGTTCAAAAGACTGTGCTTCTGATGCTCCTTCGGACCCAGGAGTTAAGACTGTTTCATCTGGAACTGTTTATTCTGGGGCTATGTCAGCTCGGTTAGCCGCCCGGCCCCAAGCTCGGTTAGCCGCCCGGCCCCAAGCTCGGTTAGCCGCCCGGCCCCAAGCTCGGTTAGCCGCCCGGCCCCAAGCTCAGTCGCCACCTCCACCACATTCAGCCTCGCTTCCCATAGCACAGTCACATCCACAGCCTGACTTACTACAAACCTTATTTCAATCCCTAGCCCAGTCAATAGCTCAGTTGGTAGAGGAATCATCAGCCTTATTGTCAGCTCGGTTTCCAACTTCACAACCATAATTTTCCCGACCTTTTCTTCAGTCGCCCTCAGCTCAGCCACATATACAGCCATCATCTTCACCTACACCTCCGGGACAGCAAGCTGTGTCTATTCAACCCTTACAGAACTGTTCCACAACCTCGAATCCTAATCAGAGAGACAAACCAAACAATATTGTTATCAGTCCTCAAAAGCTGGCCAGTTCTGAGACTGAGATTCACTCCAGGGCCTCCCCAGAGGCTGGGTTTCAACCCCAGCACACTCTGGACCCCTGGCGGTTAAGAAGCCAGCTGAGGACCGCACCCGGCCGTTGCTGCTGAGCAGACTCAATGCTCTGTGCAGCTGCAGTCTGCCATGTGTTTGCCAGGGGCCCATGTGCCTGCTGGTTCTGTTCTGTCCCTGCCAGGGGCCCGTGTGCCTGCTGGTTCTGTCCTGTCCCTGCCAGGGGCCCGTGTGACCGCTGGTTCTGTCCTGTCCCTGCCAGGGGCCCGTGTGCCCACTGGTTCTGTCCTGTCCCTGCCAGGGGCCCCTGTGCCCTCTGGTTCCGATCTGTGTGTTCCAGGGGCCCCTGTGCCCGCTGGTTCCGATCTGTGTGTTCCAGGGGCCCCTGTGCCCACTGGTCCTGAGACTGTTTTCACTGGAGGGCCCGAGGAGCCCGTCCAGCCTCCTGCTTCGCCAGCTGGAGGGCCCAAGGAGCCCGTCCAGCTTCATGCATTGTCATTACAGAGGAATTTTTTTTTTGTTTGTTAAGCTACCTAACCTTGGTCTATGAATTATGCAAGCATTAAAAAGGTTTCTAACTTAAGTGATAAACTAGTGCTGTATGAAACTACTTAAGAAAGAGTCGGTTTTAACTTGTATCTTTAGACACTTTGTCATTAGCAACCTGTTTGCAAAAAGCATACAGTTTGTTCCCATTACTTTAGATGAAACTATGAAAAAACAGAGCAAGGCAGCCAATATCTAAAGAAAAGCTTTGGGATTGTCGAAAGAATGTGCAGAATTATTCCTGAAATCCACTCAAAGAAGTTTAGAGTAAATCATTAGTTTCTGACCAGACTGGTTTCACAGAAGTAGATGAATTGACCTTGACCTCAAAGCATCATATTATATGGTGGCATTTGGTGTGTTCAAATTACATGCTGGTATGACAGTAAGTGACTACCCTGTCATCCATTGACTTGTTTGACAACTCAGACACCCAATGTGCTGGTGATAAGACCATCCATTGTTTAAACCCTAATTTTTACTTGTTTGCTTATTTTTGTTAGGTCTGACTACCTAAAACTGACAGCAACCAAAATCAATGACAACCATAAACCCTCCATCAGCAAGTTTTAAGTTACATTCATGGTCACATAATTACTGATAAATATTTAGTATGGGAATAAGTTCACATTATTCCTAAACCATAGTGTTAAATAATAATCTGAGTTTCAATAAAGATTAAATACAAATAAAAAAAGAGAACAAATGCCTGAACTAATCATGTAGTTTGAGCTCTGTGCAACAAATGGTCACATGATTTTCCTCATAAATCTAATTGTCCACCTCCCACTGGAATATTAATCCTTTCTGAATGAGGCTTAAATGCTTGGGTTTGCAGCACAGATTCAGAAATAATTGGAATGCAGGAAAGATTAACTTTCACAGCAGATGGGCTGTAACACATTAAACGACTTTATGGAGCAACTTGAGTCCTTGAGATGTTAAGATGTCTTCAGATGTGTTGTTAAAAAAATATAGCCAGTTATATTTTGACAGTTACATGATTGATTTTTTTTCTACTGGAAATGTGTGTGAAAAATGCTTGTCAGCTTTTTTTTTTAGCGTGTGGAACAAGTGCCTTGCTATTTCACAGGGCTCCCATATTGCCTGTCTCAACCCTATTTATTTTGACCAGCTGGCCTTTGACCTACCACTCTTCATACCGCCACTCACTGTCGTCTGTTCTCAGGCATCCTGGTCTTGCTGTTAACCTTCTGCTTGCCTGCCTAAAGTGGTCCCAACATGCATATACTATTTAAAGCTACAGACCCAATTACAACATGGTGCCTCAGCCATTCAAATAAAATTTATGAGTGACGCAAACAAAATAGTCTTACCAAGCTTCCCCCTCGAAAGATCTGAATGTTTGGCACACTTTCACAGTTTTGTAGAGCATATGCATTAGCATCATTCTGTGAAGGTTTAGAAAGCCTGTTCAACTGAGATTCAAGATACCCAAGCCAGATGACTTACTGTTTACTCCTCAAAGATGATGCAGCATGGTATAGTCACTAAGCTGAAATCGGCACATTGTTCAGCCCCGTGCATGGGGCTTAGGTTTTCCCTTTTCCACTGCAGACCAACAGAGTGTCACCACCCATCTGTCCTGCATTCTGGACGCCCACAAAACAGCTCAATCCACCTGTTCCACAAACCTCTTCCCAATAGGAGTCTTCTTCCTCTGCTGTCCTTAGGCTACTCAACTAGGGTCTCTTGTTTCACCATTCTCCAGCCCCTGGGCCATTTGCCCGAGTTTTATTGTTTTATTGTACTGCAGCCTTTCCCTTAGGCAGTTCATCAGATCTCTCCTTCACTTACTGATTCAGCCCTTTGTAGTATTTCAAACAAACAAAAACTATAGCTACAGTCCCACACAGCAAAAATTCCTTCCCCAAAAAGCTGACTACAGAGCACCTCACAGTAAATACTACAGGGACTCAACTGTAGAAACAGATACAGACAGACATGACAACTGTTTCTTTGCTTAAACAATCTATATGGGGTATTACGTTTTGCCATGTTTACCATTTCCTCCACAATTACTAAAAAAAATGCAGCGGACAAAACAATTGGTTCAAAAAATATTTTCAGAATTATAGATGAATATTGAATTGAATATGAATTTCAAGAAGTCTTTACTTTTAAACTGTTAACTATAATAATACATATAAAAAAGGAAAATACACTTTTTTCTTGGTTGCTATATACAGTAAATACACTCATACACATAAAGTGCACTAAGCGAGATAATATATACATGTTATTATAACAAATTAACAAACAGGTCACACTTACTAGAAGCAGTAAGTGGATGGAAGCCAATTATCTGACTTTAAATACAAAAAATTAATGAAAAAAAAAAAAGAAACAAGTTGACGTTCTTATCTATGCCCCCAACAATTTTGTTCCCAATGTATTAATGGAATTGTAATTGAAAATCTTGGACCCATCTTCACTTCTCCCAAACATGAGAAAGTGCTACGCTGTGGGCTCTTGCTGAATGAAGCTAGGACAGCCACTGATGTTTCTTCATTAGTGACAGTTTTCTTGCGTCCACATTTTGGCAAATCCAACACTGAACCAGTTTCACGAAACTTAGCAAGCAGTTTGCTGACTGTAGCATGGGAGATGGGTGGTCTCATAGGGTGTCTTGCATTGAAATCTGCTGCAATGACCCGGTTACTGCGTTCACCAGACAGCAACATAATTTCGATCCACTCCTCACGTGTTAACCTCTTCGACATGTCAATGGCTGTGAACAAAGAGAAACTTGTAAATAGCTCATGAAAGAATAAAGTTACATTGAAACCAAGCACACCATTGTTTTTCTTGTGACATTACCAATAAGTTTGATGTGTCACATGGCCCTCTTCCTATTGAAAAAACAAAAGTTGTATCCAAGATGGCCAACTTCTAAATGGCCACCATGGTCACCACCCATCTTGAGGAGTTTGCCCCCTCACATATACTAATGTGCCATAAACAGAACTTTAATATCACCAACCATTCCCATTTTATTACGGTGTATCCATATAAATGGCCCACCCTGTACAATTACACCCTAGGTGGTAGCCGCCGCAGACACCACACTGTGGTTTAAAGTCTATTTTAAGTTGTATATGTTTTATGTGGAAATAATTCTGCTATTTTGACATGGTTTTTCATTATTCCTCATACATCCCACTTCACAACCAGGAAAGAGGAAGTAACCAATAAAGTAACAAGCAAGGTGCAGTTCACTGTGAGGATTACAAAAACAGACCAGTTCCACAGATTTAGGTAAACAATCAACAGCCAAGATGTGAAGACAATGTGAGTGATGTGTTTCCACAACAAATGTCTGTTTCTTTCTTCATATATTCAAGGACTATATGTATATATTAGGGTTGCAACGATACTCGTATCGATATTGAACCGTTCAATACAGTGCTTTCGGTTCGGTACGCATATGTATCGAACAATACAAAATTTTTTATTTATTTTATCAACTATTCTTCTGACAATGCTGTCTGTGTTGAGCGCTCAGTGGATCTGCGTCCGACTACTCCGCCTAGGCTGCACTGTCGAGTGCAGATCCACTGAGCATAGCGCAAGCTAGCAAGACAGAAGCTAAGCTTGTTGCAACATGGCAACTGCCTCAACGCTACCCGAAACTGAACCTCCCCCACTCTCATTCAGATCAGGAGTTTGGAACTATCTTGATTTTCATGTGAAGCATGACCCTGAAGGTAAGCGCGTCATGGAAAAGTAAAACAGTATGTCGGATGTGCCACGCAATGCTCAATTGGTGGGAACTAGTGCGGTAGCGCAGTTAGCTTGTTAACGTGTTGACGCCGTCCAGCCCCACGTACGGAGCGATCCGTTAACTCTGGCAAATCTCTGTTAACTCGTTAACAGAGTTAACTGTTAACTCGTTAACAGAGATTTGCTGCGTTATGCCGTTAATGTCATTTTAACAAGATTAATGCTGACAGCACTAGTGGGAACACAACGAATATGACTGCACATTTCCGCCGACATCATCCTAGTGCAAAGTGGAAGCAGACAAAACAACAAGCACGCATGCTACAAACTTTACCCGAGTCATTTAGACATCCGTTAGCACATGATTCTCCTTATGGGGACCTGATATGTTTAATATGCTGCTGAGAATATAGCCCAGAAGAAGCGTATATTTTGGAAAGAGCCATTTCTCTGTAATAAACTCTCTTTTCAAAGGATGAGTGATTTCTCGATCAGATAGTTTTTTTTAATTATTATTTTGTTGTTTCAGCAACATTATATTTAAAAACTGTACTTTTGAGTTAAAATATACATTTATAATTTTAATAAATGACAAATTAAAAAGGCATGAACATTTTTTTGTATCGAAAAAATATTGAACCGTGACACCAAAGTATCGAACCGAATCGTGAATTTTGTGTATCGTTGCACCCCTAATATATATCTATAGTAACATATTTCAATTAACATAAAATAAACACAATTTGCACAATTAAAACAATGAAGTAAACTGATCAGTGTTTGCCATAGGATGGAAGCCTCTCTCTCTGTGCTTGTGTGTATGCATTACACTGTATTTACAGATAACTGTGTCCATAGTTACAGTGACAACCGATCTGGCACCAGTTTTTTGTTTCCACTGAACTGGGTACGCAAAAGAATATGGTACGGTCATACTGGTATAAGATATTTTAAAATGCAACCCCCCAAATGAATCTCTCATACCTTATTGGTATAAGAGACTTATTTTTGTTTATGTATGTGACTTTCTTCATTGATTATCATTACTTCATATTCTTTTTTGTGGTTATTTTATGAAATATTCAGCTGTAAACGACAACACAATGACAGTTCTGTGTGTCCCACAGTTGCTCAAAACAAAACCAAAACAATGCACCTAGTGACAAAAACAACATGACCTCAACCGTTGAAGAACGTCAACAGCAGCGTAGGCAACAACAACAACAATACAGGAACTCAGTTAAAGCTACTTTCTAAGCTTCTTTTTGACAGTTTTACCCAGGGGACAGCTTGGCAAACGCAAACAGTGTTGGGGAACAAAAACAAAGAGTTGGAGGGGGAAAAAAAAACCCCTCAAAAAACCGAGAAGTTAAATAAGGAAATAAAACTGATCTGCTGATCAAATGTGTGGGAGTGTTATTTAAAGGATGTGGATGAAATAAACAGTGATAGTGAACTAGGGAAAGAGGAGCAGTACATCTTGAACTGTCTAAATGTGCTCTTAGCAAACCTCAAGACAAAAGCACACGTTCAAACACATGCAAAATACATAATATATAAACCTGTCATGCTTCAGTGTAACTTGAATTGGCATACATGGAGGGCAGGGGTAAGCTCTGCAGCTTATTTCTGTCATGTGAAAGCTGTGTGCAGGAAGGAGTGGTGGTAAGGAGGACCCAATGTGCAGACACTCGGAGGCAGAAAGTAAACTCAAACACTTCTGATAACCGGTTGACTGCTTGACATTTATTCAGCTGTGTAAAAACTGTAACTTTAATCTCAGCCAAACAGATTTACTCAGGAACAAATAAAATACTAAAAAAAGCCAAACAATAACATTTTTAAGTTGTCTAAGTGACTTGTGTATGTTTAACCTGAGTAGCGAAAGACTCAGATTTATTGCTAGGAGGCAAACAGAACTAGCAAAACTGGAAATACAAATAATAAACTCAAAACACCAATAACCTGAACTCACAAACAGCCAGAACACACAGCAAGATGAGGGTAGATCACAACACCAACAAACTGAAACACAGGGCTTAAATACATAGAGGAGTAATCAGGGAATGGACAACAGGAGGGAAACACAGCTGGGGCAAATCAGGCCTAACGACACAAAGGAAGCAAAACCAGACACATTTACATGAGACACGGACTTTCAAAGTAAAACAGGAAACAACACAGACTGAACTAAAGACAGACTCATATGCAGGCACTGCAACAGAGGGAACCGAGACGTAAACCATAAGATAGAACACAGACAAAGAAACCAAAGACTAGAAATGATAAATAATATAGTAAACTCAAACCTCTGGGTCAACGACCCGGGCATCCTAACAATTTCCTACTAAACAGTGTGTTAAAGGAACGTTTCTACTCACTGAACCTTAGGCCACAGCAGACAAGGAACCTCATGACTAAGAGCAAGTTTTTCTCTGCTCTGACGCATCATCAGTACTTTGTAACAACATGTTTTTTGTGTGTGTATGAGAATTACAATGATTTCTTTTTTCATGGTTGATCTCTTATTAGAATGTGATTTTGTTTCCTTGTTCCTTGTTGAATTTTCTGTACATGAATATATTGAAATAAAGCAGTCTTGCTACCAGCTCAGTGTTTTCTCAAAAAAAATGGCAAAGGAGAAGAGAAAGAAAACAGAATCAGAATCAGAATCAGAAAGGGGTTTATTGCCAAATGTTGAGCAGGTTTACAACATTAGGAAATTGCTGCGGTGCTTCAGTGCAAACATAGTGTCATAAATAGCACTTAAATAGACATGAAAAAATAAAAGTAGGGATAAGAATTAAAAGTGCTACGTAGAAAGATATGTGCATGAGATATACATGAGATATATACATGAGAATAAGAATTAAGAGTGCTACGTTGAAAGATATATACATGAGTGCAGGTGGTGATCAGTGCCAAACATGGAATGATGCAGTGAACACAGCGTAGGGTCATGTGTTAGTGGTGGGAACAGTCATATAGGTTATTGTTCATGTGTCCAACAGCAGAGGGGAAGAAACTGTTCTTATGGCGAGAGGTTCTGGTGCGAATGGACCGGAGCCTCCTGCCTGAGGGGAGCAGGTCAAACAGACTGTGTCCAGGGTGAGAAGGGTCAGCTGAGATCCGAGCTGCACGCCGCAGTGTCCTGGAGGTGTACAGGTCCTGCAGAGATGGGAGTCTGCAGCCAATCACCTTCTCAGCAGAGCGCACAACACGCTGCAGTCTCTGTTTGTCCCTGATAGTGGCTCCAGCGTACCACACGGTGATGGAGGAGGTGAGGATGGACTCGATGATTGCAGTGTAGAACTGCATCATCGTCCGTGTTGGCAGGTTGAATTTCTTCAGCTGCCTCAGGAAGTACATCCTCTGCTGGGCTTTCTTGATGACGGAGGTGATGGTGGGCTCCCACTTCAGGTCCTGGGTGATGGTGGTACCCAGGAAGCGGAATGAGTCCACAGAGGTGATGGGGGTGTCAGTCAGGATGATGGGGGGGAGTGGGGCTGTGTGCTTCCTGAAGTCCACAATAATCTCCACTGTCTTCTGGGCATTCAGCACCAGGTTGTTGTGGCTGCACCAGGACACCAGACGTTCAACCTCCCTCCTGTAGGCAGACTCATCCCCGTCCGAGATGAGCCCAATAACGGTGGTGTCATCTGCAAACTTGATTAGCTTGACAGACTGGTGGGTGGAGGTGCAGCAGTTGGTGTACAGGGAGAAGAGCAGAGGAGAAAGAACACAGCCCTGAGGGGAGCCGGTGCTGATGGTCCGGGAGTCCGAGACATTCTTTCCCAGCCTCACATGCTGCTTCCTGTCCGTCAGGAAGTCAGTGATCCACCGGCAGATGGGATCAGGCACATTCATCTGGGAAAGCTTGCCTCGGAGATGGTCTGGAAGGATGGTGTTGAAGGCAGAGCTGAAGTCCACAAACAGGATCCTGGCGTAGGTTCCTGGGGAGTCCAGATGCTGCAGGATGAAGTGTAGGGCCATGTTGATGGCGTCATCTACAGACCTGTTGGCTCTGTATGCAAACTGCAGGGGGTCCAGGAGGGGGGCCGTGAGGGTCCTGAGATGGGAGAGAACTAGGCGCTCAAATGACTTCATGACCACAGATGTCAGAGCCAACAAACATACTAAAACAGCGAAGACAAAAACATGGATGTTATGGTTTCCAACTTTGCGGCATTGCTCAAGTCATGATAAGATTTGCGAAACAGTAAGAGTCTTACTTAAAACAGTTCATACAAGCTAAACCACAATGAATCACCTGCAAAAGCCTTTAAGTTGTGAAAATCCCATTTTTCTCTCTAGTTACTTGGATTATTTTTGACTTGGAGTAAGTTTTAGTATTACAGAGAGTAGAGCTCTGTGATGATGGCTGAAAAAGATAAAAGAGCAAAACGTTTATTAACGTTAGTACAGGTAGTTAAAATGTAACAATATACTACCTGCTATCTCTCAGAGACAGTTATTTTCAACTGCTCGTTGTTGAGTGGGCTGTGTTCCCACACGTTTCATTTTAATATGCCCTGAGGTGTTCTACTTGATGGAAGTCAGGTAAAGCCCCTGCATGCTTATTTCTTCCTGAGGACCTGCTGTGTTAATTGTGAGTAAAAAATGAAATCATGTGGGAAGATTCCTACTTCTTGTTACCCAGTGTCTTGGTGTATCTACAGGCTTTCATATCTAAAATCGTAACCCAACATCTTTAGCATTTACTGTGGAGATCCCTTTTGAGCAAAGCAAAATCATTTCACCAAAACAGACTATGTTGTCCAAGAATTCAGACTTTCTTTTATTTTCCTCACCAAAGTTTAACTTTTCAAACTAGCAGGTAGTGCTCATGTCCCACGGTTAAATTTTAATTTCTTCAAACTATTCGATTTGTAGTCATATTGTATGATACATGCAGAAAGATCAGCTCATAGGACGAAAATTTAGGAAGAAAACCCTGGAATTCATATGATTTCATAGCCATTTTCTAGCGGTTAGGGGGAAAAAAGTCAAAGCACGAATGTCTTATAAAGGCAACTGTAGCTACTTTCTGTTCAGAAAATGTACACAATAGACCTGCAGCTTTCATAGATAATGTTCCACCATGTCTAATCTTATTGAAAAAAACAAACAAAAAACAAGTTGATCCCAGTCTGGAGTGGATTGTACTATGTACATTATTTCAGAGCTAAGTCAGTGCTTTGTAAATATATTTTTTTATTTTATTTTATTAATGATGAAGGTTAGCTGTGTACGAATATATTCATCATTTGCACAGCAATGAATTTGCATAACTGTTACAGCAAGGAACCTGTCACTGAAAGAAAGGGAAAGAAGAAAAGTATTTTGACAGATTGCTTTGCACTTCAAACACAGCCTGGTCCCTTTACAATCAAACACTATACATACCAGTGAGCAAACATTCCCAGTATGTGTTATACTTGGTTAAATGTGTTTTGTTATTATTTTTCTCAGTTGATCTCTCTTCCAGCAACACTTGTTGTAAAGACATTGCTCTTGTAACAAATCAGCTTGCAGGTTTTTGAATTATTTAATAATTTGTCAGAAAACAAATTTCTTTATATTTAAATGAATGGGAGGTCTAGAGTGGACCAACTATAGGGCTGCCACAAATGATTATTTTGATAGTCGACTAGTCACCGATTATTTTTGCGATTAGTCGACTAATCAGATCATGCATCCATTGGACGTAAAACGTACAGCTTATTGCACCAGCATGCATCTGCTCTTATATAACTATCATTAGCTTACAGCTTTAAGTGTTTAAGGCAGCGGTCCCCAACCCCCGGGCCTCGGACCGGTACCGGTCCGTGAGTCGTTTGGTACCGGGCCGCGAGAGTTGAGGCTCAGGTGTGAAATGTATAGTTTTCAGGGTTTTTATCGGTTTTCAGCGTTATTTTGTTATCGTTTTTATTGTTTACTCGGTTTTCCTGGGTCTTTTCACGTGTGTTATGAATAAATTTTCTTTTTTTCGGTACCGGTACTAGTTTTATTTTGTTGTATTTATCCGCGACACCTTAAAGGCCGGTCCGTGAAAATATTGTCGGGCATAAACCGGTCCGTGGCGCAAAAAAGGTTGGGGACCGCTGGTTTAAGGTATGTGCTAACTAAAAATAAAGACAAGATGATAATTTATTAAATTTTAATGAAATTTGCAGATTGTTTTGGTGAAGTTTAATAAACTCAGCCGTCTGCTCCTTGCTATCTAAAATATAACAGGACACCGGAGTATATTCTCGAGCATCTCACACTTCTGATAATCAGTTGTCTGCTTGACGTTTATTCAGCTGTGTAAAAACTATAACTTTAATCTCAGCCAAACCGATTTACTCAGGAACAAATAAAATACTGAAAAAAGCCAAACAATAACATTTTAAGTTATCTAAGTGACTTATATATGTTTAACCTGAGTAGCGAAAGACGGCGGTGGGTTTGAAAACGATTTGCCGGGAGTCCGGTGTTCTCACGGCTCTAGCGAGCTAGTGGGTAACAGACGTCTCCGAAAACGTCGGAGCGCTTTTGAAAATATGTGGTGTCTTGATAAACTGAGCAGATATTTGAGGTTTACACAGCTACATTCTCGCCTGAAAATATGTTAAACGTTTATTTTGTGACCCAGAAAGAATAATAAGAGTAATATTAAAACTAACTAGCTGCCGCCATTCCATCCATCCATTCGCTTCCGCTTATCCTTTCCAGGGTCGCGGGGGGCGCTGGAGCCTATCCCAGCTGTCATGGGGCGAGAGGCGGGGTACACCCTGGACAGGTCGCCAGTCTGTCGCAGGGCCAAACTAGCTGCCGCCATTGTTGGAAACTGAGCTGGGCCGCGCTATGAATTCTGGGACAGAGCTACTTCTTCTTCTTCGGGGTTTAACGGCAGCTGGCATCCTTGTACATGCAGTGCTGCCATCTTCTGTTTCAGTCCGTTATTACACTCTTAAATCCTACTACTTATTCCTGCGTCTTTTGTGATCTTACAAAGCTTCAAACGATGCGTCGACTATTAAATCACTTGTTGACGATTTTGACAGTCGACTAATCATGGCAGCCCTAACCAACTATAAACAGAGTGGGAGAAGCAGAAAAATTCTCATATAACCTGCTGATGAATTCACAGTTTATACTATATGGGCACTCTGTGAACTAGTGATGGGTTGGTCGCGAACGAAATGGCTCTTAGAGCCGGGTCTTTGACGTGAACGATGCAAGCCGGCTCCTTATCGCGAGCCGTGGTTTTTTTTTCTTCTTTCTCTCAGCCTCTCTCGCACTTTTTTGCCGCTTCACTCAGCATGCGAGCCTTGTGCTTTACGCTGGGAAGAGGGGGGAAGGCGGTAGTTACACTCAGTAGCACAGGAACAGAACAGGAGGGAGAGACAGAAAGAGCCAGGCACAACAACGTCAGATTAGAAAGGTATAGTAATCATCCACAACTATTTTCAATTGCAGATGATAAAGGATTCAGAAAGTTTATTCATGCAGGTCCATATGACAGAGAATATGCATGTTCTTTTTGTTTTCATATTATAATTTATATTTAATTGTGTTGTGGTTTGCAGTGTTTTGTGTTGTTTCAAAAAGCTGAAAATTTAAATAGTTAAAAGTTGAAATGTAAATAGTTGATTTTTGTATTATATGATTTATTTATTTATTACATTTTATGTGGAGTGAATAAATAAAGGTATATTTATGGTGGCCCCTACAGACAAAGCACATTCAAACTTCAAAACACGTACGAACTCTGAAGCACGTACAAACCCTGAAGCACGTACAAACTCCAAAACACGTACAAACTTCTAAGCACGTACAAATTCCTAAGCACGTACAAACCCTGAAGCACGAACAAACTCCAAAACACGTAAAAACTCAGAAGCACATAAAAACTCAAAACACGTACAAAAGACAACAGAAGTGCCCCAGGATGCTAGGCGCAATGTTGAGCTTATGTTACTGTCATGGCATTGACTCAGGCATTGTCAGTGTATGTTTATGTTTTCCGTGTGTTGTATTGGTTTGCTCTCCATCTCTCCATGTGTCTCTCCATGTGTCTCTGTGTGAGCTTCCGGAGGTGTGGGTTCGCTGAGGAGACTGCGAACCCGGAAGTGGTCTACTCGAGAGACAGCCGCACCTGCCGCTTGTCGTCCTCTGCCAGCTGCAGCAGATTACGCTCGTCTAGGAACGGCATTTAGGACTGCAGCTGAGCTGAGGCCGACGCTGGATCCTTGAGTCAGAACTCGTCAGTACTGCCGTGAGCTTTTACGTAACCTCCGAGGAAACAGATCCCCTGCTAACCCTCTGCCTTTTGTGTTACCAGGAATCGGGAGCGGAGTACGCCTCTAAAGTCACGGTGTGGGAATTGGAGTTTTTTGGAGTCGCCACCTTTCACTTCTCACGGACATCTGCACTGTGTGGGATTCAGGGAGAATCACCACGGGACCACAGTGCTGGGATTTTGTATATAGTTGTGTGTTTTTCACCTCCTGTAAATAAATCCACTGTCCTTCACTTAGAGTCTCGCGTTTGGGCCCTGCTTTCACTGTCACTCCACGGTCTGCCATCGCAGCCCGTGACAGAAGGATCCAGCCACTATGGACCCAGCGGACTCACCGCGGAAGCGCAGCTCCCGTTTTGACGGGACCCGACTAGTGCTTGGAGGGCCTCCGTGCTGCCGTTCCTCGCTGGCAGCCTACCCTTCGGCCCACTCGTCTGCTTCCTCTCCGCGGACGCCTCGGTCTCGCAGAGAACGCCCTAGCCGGTCCCGGGAGGATTACTATGAGCCTGACAGCAATCAGCTTACGCCCGCTCAGGCATTCTATAAGATGCTAGGGATTATTCTCGTGCCACCCGACACACCCAGCGCTCCCACATCACTGCAGGAGCAGCCACATCAAAATCCGCCCTCGTCACATTCCGCCAGCTTCATGAACACTACAGCTCGTGTTTCTCCGGTTTGGGAAAATAGAAGTTTTCGTTTTAAGAGCGATTATTCTCCCATAGGTTCAGAAGACTGTGCGCCTGACGTTCTTTCAAATCCAGGAATCAAGACTGTTTCGTCTAGAACTCTTTATTCTGGGGCTATGTTTGTTCAGTCAGCTGATCAGCAGCCACCTTCAGTTCAGTTAGCTGATCAGCAGCCATCTTCAGTTCGGTTAGCCGATCAGCGGCCACCTTCAGCTCAGTTTACAGCGCCACGTATGGACCCAGCGGTCTCTGAGGAGAGGCTCAGGGGGGAGGTTATGGACAAGGTTTACCGCATGTGTGAGTTGTGGTGGGAGAAGCCCACGGAGGGGTTGCGTCGCGCCGTGGAGAGGCGGCTGCAGGGGATGCTGTTTGAATTCCCCTGGTTGGTGGACTCCCTTAATTCAGTAGTCCTGGACTTCCTGCTTTCCACCCTCCACCTCCACTCTCCTCCTCAGGCTGCTCACCGGCCCGGACAGCTGGTGGATTCACAGCCTGAGACGCCGGCCCCGACGTCTACATGGAAACGACGTTCGCGCCGCCGGCGTTCCTCACCGCAGCCGCCCTCCCGGACATCTCAAGAACCGGCTGTGGTGAGTAATAAGGACACTTTTTCATTTCTCACCCCATCTGCTTTTTTGTTTTCAGTGGATGGTGACACCGCTGACGCTGCTGCAAGCCGGCCTACAGTACGACTAGCGTCGCCTCATTCAGCAGTCTCCGCGCCGCTGGCGGCTTCACCATCTGTGGATGTAGCGCCGTCATCATCTCATCTGCATGTAGTCACCCCTCGGCCATCTTCTTCACCGGCTCTACCTTCACCTTCCCCGCCTGCGTACACCGCATCACCATCTTCGCCTCCGGATCATCCATCTGTGGGGCCCAGCGAGCGGGAGCCGCAGCCCAGCGAGCGAGAGCCGCTCGCTCATACT
>NW_024582600.1:384100-429138 GCF_018398535.1 Haplochromis burtoni
ACGCCACAACACGGCAAATCTCCGTTAACGAGCTACCGCGGATCGCCCCGTGCGTGGGGCTGGACGGCCAACACGTTAACGAGCTAACTGCGCTAACGCACTAGTTCCCACCATGTAATTGAGCATTGCGTGGCACATCCAACATACTGTTTTACTTTAGTCCATGACGCGCTTACCTTCAGGGTCATACGTCACATGAAAACCAAAATACAGTTAGCAGGAAGGGGGGAAAACATACAACTGTTTGAGTTTTGTTGCTGTTCCTTTTTTTCTTTGTATAGTTCCAAACCCAGATCTGAATGAGGGTGGGGGAGGTTCAATTTGCCATGTTGCAAGGAGAGCTTAACTTCTGTCTCGCTAGCTTGCCCTGCGCTCAGTGAATCTGCGTTCGACTACTCCGCCTAGGCTGCACTGTCGAGCGCAGATCCACTGAGCGCTCAACACAGACAGCATCGTCAGAAGGAAAGTTGATAAAATAAATTAAAAATTTTGTATTGTTCGATACATATGCGTACCGAACCGAAAGCACTGTATCGAACGGTTCAATATCGATACGAGTATCGTTGCACCCCTAAAAATAATATATATATATAATATGATATAATATGTGTTAGTATATATATATATAATAAAAAAATATATATATATATATATATATATATATAGATCTTCAAATATCGAACAGATGATATGTTTTCTGAAGCTTTTAAGTGCTCAAATGTTTTGTTTTTGTTAATAGTCACTATCTCCTTGAGGGGGAAAAAAAGATTATTAGATATAATAGATTAACTAAAACATAACATTTTAAACCTCTGCAACCTCAGCTTCCATGCTGACTGACAATTATGCCAGAAGCAAATTATGCCAGTTAAAATTTAAATCAAGTGACTCCAACTTCTGTCATCCCACTTTGCAGTTATCTATTTGTAAAAAATGTTTGGAATCATGTATGATTTTCGTTCCACTTCTCACGTGTATAACACTTTGTATTGGTCTTTCACATGGAATTCCAATAAAATTGATTCATGTTTGTTGCAGCATGTAAAATCCTTTTTATTCTAGTTTTTCTTTCATTCATTGGGCTTTTTCTATACAACAGACACATGACATAGCTGCTTCTCAGAACTAAATAACAAATGAGTGAACTATTTAACTAGCATTCTGGAAGATCATATTACTCGTTACTGCCGTGTGTTTCTATGACCGTCCTTGGAACAGAATATGAGATCACGTCATCACAGCCATTTGGATCACTTAGAAACAACTAGCACTTCTCAGCATTTCGTCCGTTTTTTTCTCTTTTTTTTCACCTCTAGCTCACTCTGAAAGTTTATTTCACACAATCTCACCCCCACACATGACTGTCATATAATTTAACACCTACCGAAGTCTGATCAAAATAGCAGGTTGCCAAGCTGGCACAGTACTGTGTCCCATTGTGCTTTCACAAGAGTCAACAACATTCTACAGTAGTAAGGCCAAAACCTTCACACATCTCTCATCCTCAGTTCATACAAGGTCGTGCATCTACATGTAGAAAGGGCATAAAGTCGTTCCATTTTGCATTGTTTGATTGTTTTTTCGAGTAACACTGAATCTCAAGAGAATAGCTTATCTACCAAGTTATTTGAAAATAATTGTGAAAAAGTATTGCTAAAAGAGGTTTGTGCTGACTTGGCTTCCTCTGACCTAAACCCAAACTCTTGTAGAAACTGGTAAAATTGGCTGTGAGCCAGATTTTATTGCCCAGGATAAATCCTGACCTCTCTAATTGCCAGAATTGAACTAACACTTTCCAGTTTGCTTGGGGTTTTTTTTGGAGGGGTGGGGGGGGTTTCAGTAAAAAAAAAACAACAACATTTTTTTAAATAGCCTAGCTCTTGCTGAGGCAGAATAATATGGGCTGACCATAAAAGCCATTAATCTCACAGCAGAGCAACCTTTCATCAGAACCTTTACAGAATGTTCAACCCAATGCCCTTAGGTTCTTGGTACAGTGCAAGATGAACTTAGAGCTGATTTAGAGCTATCTCTCAGTTGCCTTACTGGATTCAAAGCTTTTTTGTTTATTTCACCTATAGGTTAGACTAAAACTTGCAAGAGAAGACAAAACAAAACAACCAAAAATACTTTCATTTACTCTTTCAGGCAATATGGCAACATTCATTGCTTCTCTAGTGGATTGCATGGGAAATTAGTTTGCATCGTACCTGTTGCCTTTTATACTGCAATAAAAGACTAACATGCATGCAATGGAGGTGAAGGAATACCATCCTCAAGTTTCAGTTGAGGGTATCAGAGCCCTTACATTTTGCTTTTCCCATGATACCAAGTGTGGGTTATTCCCTAAGGCTGAGCTCTTTTTTTGAAGTATGAGGGAAGATAATACTTATACATTCATTCTGTTGTCCAACATCATGTTTGAAAGAACACAGTGTGTGTTGTAAAAACTGTGCAGAGACCACCTCAAGCTAAAAAAGGTGTTCCTGACTCGACTACTTTTGTGGGATCTAGTGAAAATTCTGCTCAGATGACAGTTTTCATTGTTCTCGAGGTACCTCGTGAAGTGTTTGTCAAAATGCATTGAACACAGCTTTCTTGGGATGAAACCATAGATTTTATATAAAGGATGTAAATAGAGACCATGTTATTCTTTTTCAACATTTTTTTTTTCAAATTCAGATTTATTTGACACATATATCATTGTATAAATATAAAGTGCATTTAAATGCATATGTAAAAGTCCACCTGTACACAAATGAAGAAGACACTGAAGAAGACAAATGGAGATGAATTTCATTTATTTAGTTATTTATTCAAATATTCACTAACTTAACTAACTAGTATCACAACTATAGTCAAGGACTTAGTTGACTAGTGGTAGATAGTGGGTCAGGTGAACTTGCCCTGATGGTCTAGGAGTATAAGCCCCTCCTCATTACTTCCTTCTTACTGTCTTCATAGCCAGCACTGTTGCTTCCATATATGACTTATTGTCTAGAGATATGGGGTAATGCATATAAAACAAATACTCTTCCTAGTTTCAAGTTACAAAAGAGCTATAAGAATTATAAATCAATCAAAGTACATAGAACCAACTAACATTTTGATTATTAATCTGAATACCCTGAAATTTTATGATTTAGTTGAATATAAAATGGCACAGGTAATGTATAAAGCACAAAATAACTTGCTTTGCCCCAGTACTCAGAAGCTGTTTAAAGTCACAGAGAGTCAATATGACTTAAGGGGAACAGATTTCTTTAGAAAAACAAGATAAGTACAAACATAAAGCAGAGATGTGTTTCTGTTAGAGGAGTTAACTTGTGAGTAGTTATGACAGTGATTAAAAAGTTGTAGTTCATTTTCCTTGTTTAAAAATGTGTTTAAAAATAGAGTATTAGAAAAATATATAAATCAAGAATGAAAGGAGCCAAAATAATAATACTGAAACTCTTGCTTATTTTGCTTTGATTGTTTTAATGAAATTTAAGTTAATGTAGTTACTCATCTGAGGTGGAAAGTTTTTTTTGATGTCTGTTTGTTTTGTTTTTGTTTGTTTGTTTGTTTGTTTGCTTTGTTTTCTTTTACTCTTTGCTTCGAGCCCTATGTATATGAGCTGCATGCTAAAAAATCTTTTGTTAAAAGGGTTGGCGTAATAAGCATATGCTTCAGCCAATACCTTTTGATTAGCCTTTTCTCGTGCTTTCTTGCTTTGTGGTAATCTTTATTCTGTATTCACTGAGATATTTGAATGCTAATCAATCAATCAATCAATCAGAGCACATGGTAGTGTCTCCCTGATGGGAGCATAGAGAACAGTCTTCTGTTAGAGTGACTGGAATCCCTTATGATCCGCCTGGATGATTATGACCTGCTCAATGTGACGGCTGGGGTTGGCACTTCTCTCAGGTGAATGGACTATCCTGCTGAAGGTCAAGTGGTCCATCAGGTGCAGCTGCCCTTTCAGATGGTGATGACGCAGCCACACAGTCATAGGGAGAGGGAGTAGAGAAGAAGGCTCAACTCAAAATCTTGGGGGAGTACAGTGCTGAAGGTGAGAAGCCACTTGGTGGTCAGCCAGTATGATCACCAAGTCTGGAAACTTAGGATCCAACCACATGGGATCTCCAAGCTAAGGTCACTCAGTTATTTGCCAGCCTGAAGGGAAATATCATGTTAAATACTGAACTGTAATCTATAAATAGCAGTCTAGAATAAGCCCCTTTCATTGTGTCCAAGTGGGCAAAAATGGAGAGGAGCAAGTGGACAATGGTGTCATCTGTGGATTTGCTGGGGCGGTATGCAAATAGTAGACGGTCCATGGTGACAGGCAGGGAGGATGTGATGAAAGTTTTGATGAATAAGGGCTATGGGCAGATAGTCATTAAAGCTGATGAGCTGGTGTTTCTGTGGAACATGGACTATGACTGTCTTATTGAAGCATATGGGAATAATGCACTTAGAATACAGAAACATCTGTGCCGCATATAGTTTAGAAGTGACAGAAAAGATACCACCAAAGGTGGCTGAGAGCAACAGGGAAGCACCTGTGGAACTTCCAGTTCCAGACAGACAAGCAGCTGTTGGCCAACCAACCAGATATAGTGGATGACAAAGTGCAGAAGAGAACCATATCAGAGGTCTCTGTTCAGACCAGTGCCCTCCTAGGATCACCCAAAAGACTGCACAAAACTCTCAAACGGCCATGACAACCTGAGTTTGAGGATCGCACGCACACACACACACACACGCACGCATATATGACTCTTTCTTCTTTGACTTGTTATAATGTGACTGTGTGATGCACTGTTTGAGATGGCATGTTCTGTAGTAGAGGACAATACATTACACTTCAGCTTGGAACAGCTGCAGATGAATTTCTGTCCTCATGAGTCACCCCTGCTGAGGTGAAAATTGCTTTGTTTTTGTCTCAGAAATACCCATACTGTGCATCACCTAAAGTAAATCCTCAGGTGAAATTTGTTACTCTAGTGTTGAAGTTCAGTTATATTCTCCTTTATTTTATTCAAAACATTTGAAGTAGCACAGTGGTCTAAATCCATAGAATGGTGCTGCGGGTCTTAATGTAGTCTACTGGTCTTGGAGACAGTTCAGGTTCTGAGATAACATACAGAAATTGGATCCTCTCTTTGTTCAGTCATCTCTTGGGGACATGGGAATTACAATCATATACGAGTTTTAGGTCAAGCTGACAGTCACAATGTCATGTCTTTAAATGTATTAAAGATATGTGAGTCAAGCTTCACAACACAGAACACGCACAGACTCAAACATCAGTGTAACTGATCGGTACTGACCACAGCTGGGGGGTGAGAATGCATCCTGAAGAGAGTGGGAAAGAATGTGTGGAGAAAAAAAAGTGCACTGGCATTAAGGACAAATCTGCATTTCTTATTTAAACATACAAAGCATAATATCATGTTGAACTCCCTGACCTGTTTTCTTTAGCACTCTTTATTTTTTTCCATGGCAAATTTTTAAATAAAAAGGCTCGGGATGAGAGGTGAATGGTCTTCATGAAAGAAAAAAAAAAAAAAGAAGTCCAGTCACTTTCTTTCAGACCTGTTAAGCCATTTCTGGTTGTACATCCTTCTTGTTTCGATGCTTCCTTTCTTTACCATTTTTTTTTTTAGCTCTTACTTTAAATTGTATTTCCCTGATTCTCTGTACCGATGTCTTGTACCCTTCTGCTGCTTATATAGTCAGTACGCCCTGTGTACTTTGTTAAGGTGTTGCATTGCATCAGGTCCGGACCAGGACAAAACAGTCAGCTCTGGCATTTGTTGTCCAAATGGCCCACAATGATTGGTCAAAACAGTGCAGTACTATATGGAAAACACAGAAATATAGCAATAATAAGTCACATAATCGCATTATATAATAGGAATAATTTCACAAATTTTACTAGGTTTTGCAGGTACTATTGTTCATGGATCAGCAGAAGCTGCAGCTGCTCCGACATATTGGTTAATTTGACACATTTTGCTGCATTTGTTTCTAGTTTCTTTTTCATTTTCTCTCTTAGCTTTTCTGCCCCAGCTTTTTCAGAGACATGCACAACAGCCCTTCAACTTGGCCCATGACCAGCATAATTATAGTCAAAAAGAAAATAATTATGATAATAAAATAGAATTATATCGACACATCAGCCCAGCGATGTGTCCCAGTGTGTTGTGTTTGTGTTTTTTGCTCATGGCTCACTTTTTGTCTAAAGTTTTGCCTGCAGTGGTCTGCATCTAAGTCCATCTACATTCCACACACAACACTGTGACATTACCAAGCCAGATTGAGATTTTAAAAACAATTTTATTTGTAATACAAGGCAGCCTCTTAATAAATGCAGAATCCTTTTCAGACTTTGACAAACTCATTTTTTATAACATGATCTCATCCCTGTCCCTTTAACCCTCACGTCATACTTTAACTTGGAATAAGTAAAGCATCTGTTGCTTACTTCCAGTTGTTCTAGTAAATCCTCTGTGGATTTGTTTTCCTCATCATTATTTTCTTCTAGCTCCCGTCCTTGTGTTTTTCAGTCTGATAGATGCACTGAAGACAGTAGGAACTGACTTACTCTGGTTCATCCAAACACATTTTGTCTAATTTAGTCTAATTTGTTCTGGCAAACATCTATGTTTCATGTTTTTAATTGCAGATATAATGAACAGAATAGATTACAACTTTAGCAAACAAAACACTTCAACTCAGTTTTATTTGCAGACACAACAAAAGTGTCACAACTATAAGCCTTCATGGAGCAAAATTAAGAGCCAAAGAGTTACACCAACCATGTGCCAGGTCACTGTGTTCTGTCTTCCTGAATCAGCAAAGTCACAGAATGCAGCCAACTAACCCAAGATATAAATTTAAGACTCGAGCTCAAAGACAGCACCAATAAGTAAAAAGTAAAATCTTGCATGGTAACTAAAGAGCACAGGAATATGTCTCATACATTCCACACCAGGAATCCATAAATAAATGCATAAGTATAATGTATTAGCAAAACAGATGGCAAAAAAGTACTGTAGTGTGTCTTTACATCTTTTCATCCAGCCGTGTTGCAGCATCTCGGCTGGGTTTAATCTTATGGGGCAGGATATGCAGTAGCTGTTGCAGCTGCTGTCTAAAAAGAAGTAGAATTAGTGATATTTTAGAGCCCTGAACACTTTGATGTTGCATTTACACTAATAAGCCACAACATTGAAAACCAACAGACAAGTGAATTGAGTAACATTTATTGTCTCAATATGATAAAGTCTTCAGTTATAAAGCCTTGGGTCCCATCATACCTGTGTATGTTTTCGATGTATCACGCACCAAACTCCAGAACAGGTACCTCTTTCCAGTCTACTCCCAAGGTAACTACACTTCCCAAAGACAAGGACATTTTTATGGGCTCAAAATGTGGTCATAAATATTTTGTACTTGTAAATCAATTTTATACTTGTAAATCAGGATTTGTATGTGTACAAAGAATTTGTGTGTGGACTTAGCCAAAAAAAACCCCTGCAAGTTACAAGTACGAACTTTGACCCTATTTTTCGTCCTTTCATCTGATTGGTGAATGTCATGTCAATCACAAATGTAACAATCCAATCAGAGGACAGATGGGTTTGGCTGTCGGAGGGGTGCTTTTTTGAACTGCAGGTCCTTGAAGGGTAATACAGTTTGAAGCTGGAGGATCTCTATATAAATATCCGATAGCAGCTAGGTTCCCTAACTTTCAGCAGCTGTTGAAAGGATAAAGTTGTGGTATATCAGTAGTTAGAAATACCATTATTACTTTAGGATTAGTTTAACACAAAGTCAGGGCAAAGTCAGCCCAAAAGATCTGCAGCCTCTTACCAAAGTGTTTCCAAGACAATATTAGGTATATGCTGTTGATGTTGTGGCTGAAAAGAGGCTCTCCAGTCAACAAAAATGTATAGCTGTAGATTTATTGTTAGTTGCAAATACAACATAGCGTAACTGTGAGTGCAACTGGATAGAAGATGTAATGAATGTAAAAAATGCTTACCCCTTTTTAGCTTTGCTTTTTTACATTTTACAGCATTTCACACTTCATCTAGTTGTTATTAGAATATTTATGATTTTATGGATGGAACAGTACAAATGTGCCTCAAAGACACTGATTCAACAACTGGTTTCAGTTTAATTTTATTAAATTTAACATTTTATTATCCCCTAAAGCAGTGAAAAAAGATATGATGAACAGCAACAGGGTAATAATACATGTGAGACGGACCGTATGGAAAAATGCTACAAGGCTTTTATTTCTCAGCCTTGATATTAGAAGAATCAAGTATACAAAGCTGTGTAAATAGCCAAACATCCATATCCATATGAGGTATAAACAGTTTTGCTGAAATTCTTATCAGGCAGAGGAAATACAAAAGAGCCAGAAAGAGCAGTTCAGCAATTTGACACCGTAAGAGAGAAATTACTTTTGATGAGGAACATGTTTAAACAAAAGACACAGACTGTTGTTACACTTGTCCACAAAAAACACAAAAACAAAAGAAAAACAACAGTGTCAATCTAAAAAAAGTAATTAATATAAACAATAAATAAAAAAAGCTCTGTCTTCAACTATAACACAATAGCTGCAAAAGGCATTAAGTCAGCATGACATACAGGCTTTCTCCCCTAGAAATTAAAATGTCTTGGAGAAAGTGGTACTGCATGAAGAAGCCAGGACTGGGGGAGAAGCATGTGAGGGTGGAGCAGGACATGTAGGCAAGGCAGTGATGAGGTTTGTGGTAGGAATGACATAAGGGTTCAAGGTAGGGCTGTGGTTACAGCAGGGATCTGCTCTGAGCCCCTTCTTGTTTGCAGTGGTGATGGAGAGGTTGACAAATGAGGTCAGTCAGTAGTCTCTATGGACTTTGATGTTTGCGGATGACATTGTGATCTACAGTAAGAGTAGAGAGCTTGTGGAAGAGAGCTTGTAGAGGTTACTTAATAAGTACCACTTACTTATATAAGTAACACTTATTGTTATCACATTACATTTTTTTAGTAATGCAGTAATTTAACTACTAGAAAGTAGGGGCAAAATAGTGGTGCAGTTTATAGTGTCGATAAAGACATTACTTTTATTTTTACTGCGCAAAAGATCAATAGTGGGATGGTAAAGTGGAAACAACATCCAGGACAGAAACAACTGCATTATGCTGTTAACACAACTTTAGCTGTTTGCAAGTATCTGCACAGATAGCATGCTAAAGCTAAGCTAGCCAAGAACCCAAAGTGATGCTAAAGCTAAGTGAATGCCAACCCCAGTCAGTTTGAAACAAAGTCAAAACAAAAATTTCCCATTTGAAAATCATTATTCAGCATTTTTTAGAAAAAAGGAGCTGGAGGCCTGTAACCACACTGTCACATTTTCAGACAGTTTCAGTTACTTGCTATCCTTAACAGAAGTTGACAGGCCAAAAAGGACAAGAGAAGGGGTGTGCTGAGGAAAATGATCCACCTCCACAGTGTAACTACATGAATAAGAGAAGGGAGGAGATCAGTAAATGGGCAGTTTCATTTTGCCATCAGTCAGCTGAGTGTAAAGTTATACCAGTGCGGCTGGTCTGCTGACAGCTGAGGTGGGTGGAAGAATGCGCTGGGTAAACAGGGCCTCTATGATATGAGTGCTGGCTGTAAAACATTCAATCAACTGTTCAGTTTGAGTGAGCAGTGTCAAAATAGATGTACTTCCAATATCAGCCAAATATAAGAAATAAACAGACACACACACACACAAACCATATTGTGTTTCATAGCCATGCAAATGCAGCATTATTGTAATCTGTATAAGACATACACCTCACTAGGGATAGCTTTGAGAACTTACTGTGCAATGTATATATTTAGCTTTGCATAATGCATAATGCCTACATCAACTCAATAACAAAAATTTTTTTATGTGTAAACAAATTTTTGCACAGTGGAAGTAAACATAACAAATTAGCCTTTTATTCTGCACTCTGCTAGAAACTGATTAACAGCAGTGGTCTGTATTCCACTGTGGCTATAACCACATGCTCAGACTATTAAACACCAATTAAAACAACATTTTTTACCAAATGCACAAACAATTAATTATACACCAGACTTTGCAGCCCCATAAAGAACTTTGGCATCTTTCAAATATTCATATTCAGTGTATGGTGCTTCATTATTTTGGGTGACTAACCCAGTAACAACTAAAGACAGACTGAAGCCTGAAGGGTATATTGCTTAGTGTCTGCAGTGTAAACAAGCAGTGTTTGTCTTCCAGGTTCATTACATAACGTTTGCAAGATTCTTCCAAAGTAGAAACCAAAGCAAGTGTTCAATGAGAAGCATGCCTGCTTCTCAAGTAGCCTTTACTGTACCTGAAAGCCAAGTACTGGTTACCCTACCTTAAAAGCCCCCCTTTCTTAAAGAGACAGGCTCAACTCAGTGGAACCACTACTCTCTCTGGAACGATATGTTGCTCTGGACCTGCTGGTGTCTAGTGTTGAAGTGTCATGTATGTGTCAATAAGAGGTTTTGTTTGCTTACTTTACTGCAGGAATTTTCTAGAGATAACTGAGAGAGCTTTTTAAAAAAAAAAAAAAAGCCATTTTTAAAAGGAGAGTGAGTCAATATTTGTATTTCTTAAAGAGCTGATATGATATGACAACAGCCTAAACAGGAAGAAAGAATTGCTTTGCTTCTCCCCGGATACATAATCCCTCATGCAAAATCTCCCTCTCCTCTGCCTACTCCCTGCTGCGAACAAGATATTAGATGGCAATAAGTTGTTTGTTTAAGTATTACTGAAGTTAGGATGAGGAGGTTAGGTCCACAAAGAACTCTGCAGGAAAGCCACATTTTACTTGGCTGAGCAATTGGAAAAGAAAATGCAAGAAAGGTGTTGTTTTGCTAAGATAGAAAGAGATTTATATCAGTGCATTAAAAATAATAAACAATGTTTTAAATAGGTCTTAATTATCAGATTATCATGTGACACAATCATGTTTGTGTAGTTATCTAGGTTCAGTTTTATAAAACCTGTCAGATTCAACTAAGCTTGACAAAACTTTGACAGATGTTCAGTCTTTTCTGGTTCAAATATATATATGTAAGAGTTTGGGCAATTCATCATTTTGTGCTTGAAAAAAGACAAGAGGAAGTTGTTTTCTGTGAGAGTGCTGAAAATCACAGCATCACCCTGAATCACAGAGAGCAATATAGGTCACCTGTAATCAGACCAGACATCTGTGTGTGTGTGTTTGTGTGTGCATACACAACTGCACAGAATGGGTGCACTCTGATGTGATGAGTGTTCTGACCTACTAACCTGTTGAGGGGGAAAGGATCATCACATATCAGGGAGATGTGGATTACAAAAGAAAGGAAAATAGGAGAATGGGAATAGAAACATGCCTGCTAGCTAGAGCTTAGAAGTGTGTTTGTAATTCCTTCACAGTGCAGAACGGTACCTACAAATGAGTGTCGTTTAAGCATATCAACTTCAAATCTCCCTGAAGTTAAATTGAAATTTCATGTTGCTAGCTGTGAGTCAAACACTTTTCACTTGGTTCAGTACGTAAAATATTTATGATTAAAAATTGCTAATCCTAACCCAAGAGATTAGACATAAATTGCTCTAATAAATAGTAGTTTGAAGCAAGTTAAATAAATGCTGTATTCTGAACAACAACATAATTATTAATTTGCAGCTGTCATTTAATTTTAGTCTGAAATTAATCAAAGTTTTGAGGGCACGTTTAGCTTTTTCATTTCGAGAGGCTTATCCACAAAGCCATCCACCAGCATAACTGAGCTGACCTGTTTGTGTGTATACATCTTTTTTTCCTCTGTCTCAGTGAGGATTTCAGTTTTACTGCCTAGAAAGCAGTAAATACTGTGGTTAGAGAGTTGTATAATGGATAGTCTCGTGCATAAAGCCAATTACAGCTCTTGACCTAAACACTTTGTCAGTGCCATTACACTGTAACCAGAAGACAGAAAATAATGAATCGTCCAAGAAGCAAGCCAAATCCACCACAAGCATTCAGACTTGCATACAGTCAGGACTGTGACAATAGATTAAAGACCTAAAACAATCCTTAACCAGCTTCATTATAACAGACCAACAAGACACTTTACACTCTCATATCAATTTAAATCAAATCAAGCTGCCATTTGCAACAGATAGCTGATTATACACATCATAAGAAGAAGGAGAGGCCAAACACTAACCCAATTAACATTCCACACCACTTGCTGTTCAGTTTGACAATTTTAGTCATACGCTCGGTTTCCCATACTGACAACCAACACTAAGGCTGGCAGTACTTGAAAGACTTATTTTTACTTTTACTTCCTTATGTAATAAAAAAAAATCTTCGCCTGAAAAGTAACGTTAACGTTATATTCGAGTAACACTGCAATTAGTCATCCCAAACCATCCTGTTGTCAATGATTTGTTTGTCTTGGTGTTTGTGGTCTTATTAGTTCTACAAAAACATCCGTAGCTTCCAAACCTAACCACTCACATTTCAGGTCTCTTTCCCACAGTGGAGCTTTATTGCCGCCTGAAGATAAAAACATTTCTGAACTGCTTTTTTCCCCCCACTCCTGTTTACTGAATTTTCATTTGGTTTTATATCAGCAGGGTGGAAAAATGACTGTCCCAAACCACAATCCACACACACGTTAAAATTTCTTTTTCACATGTAAGCTGTTTTGTCTATAGTTAGACTGCCTCAATCATAAACTCCTTACAATAACTTGCACAGGTTTTCAAAAAAAGCCCCCAGATAACATAGCCCCTGGGATCCCTGGGACACACAAACCCCTCCACCACGATAAGGTAGCGATTCAAGGAGGAGCTTTTATCTAACAAATGATTTCTATTATTATGCAGTTAATTATACAAACAGGAAGTCTGCGCTCCAGTTTTGGTTAAGTAAAGTTCTTTTAACTCATTTGTATATTACATAACACTAGCCACAGTCACCCTGTCTGTGCAATGCATCCACAGACTGAGGATGTTGTTTCCTGACAAAGTTCCTAGTATTAGCATATTACTTAGTGTTCTGATTTTCTGGTTGCAAATTAGGTGGAGAGCTGTCACAGGTGGCAGAAAGTAGCACAAGGTGTCCACCAATTGGAAGGTCAGTGGTTTGCGCCGTGGCACCTCCAATCACCAAGTCAAAGTATCCTTGTGTACAATACTGAAACCAAAGCATCCATCAGAGTGTGTGTCTGTGTGAATGTTAGATTAAAAGCACTTAGAAAAAGCACTTGTACGAATGTCTGTGATCAGATGATTGAGGCTTGTGTTTTGGATTCTTGGAGTAGAAACTTGCTATACAAGTACCACTCAGTTTACCATAACAGTAATTATTGACACCAATGTGACATTGTTTCTGCACATAAAGGTATAATAAGGTACAATCCTCAACAGCTAATGCTAAATCTGACTCTACGACCTGTGCACAAGCCAAATATAAATACTGTACTGAAGTCTTAACCTACCAAAAGATTGGTTTTTCATTCGTTTATGCTTTGTTTTCAATAAAATGTTGTTTTATGTTTTATCCAGACATGATAATGTGACGACATTCATAAATATTATATGTGTGAATTTATTTACATTTTTATATTCAAATACTTCAAGTGCATATGGTTAAAGGTTTGATTGGATTGAGTTTATGCTTATGACCTCAACCATCAGGCTCTGCTTGTTGTATGTATGTATCAAAATAAAGTTCTGCATCAACATATTGCTCCTGCCAGAATTTCAAGTAAACAAATGCCTGCGGCTACACAAGAGCTCGGTTACATAACAGAAAGTTCCTTGTTTCATTAACCTTCCTGGCATTCCTGTAAATGATTTTGTTGTTTCTTATTTGCGTCTCAGTGTTGTGTACATGAGCTTGTGATATCAAGTGCATATTTTACATTGTTGGTCACAGACAATGTCGATGGAGAAATCTGAGTCTAATCAGTTTTATTTGTGAACTGCAGAAGTTATTTGTCAAGTGGGTGTTGAGTTAATATGTGGAACACAACACTGAAACAAGATTAAATTCATATACCTTCATTCTCCCCAGCATAAATACATTACACTACCAATAACTTTCAGCCTGTCTGCTGGTGGCCTCTGCACTAGGAGAATATTAAGGGTCAACAAAATAACAGCTGTGACTGCTTAGTGCTTTTTATTTCTTAATCCTCCAATTATTATTAAGATAGAGGTGATAAGAAAAAAACAAGCAATGATTTTATGAAACTGATCATGTTTTTTGAATGTTTTTATTGCCAGGTTTTTTTTTTTTTTTTGTTTTGTTTTGCTTTTAGATATATCAAGTATGCTCCTTACAATCATATAATTTCTGTTATTGTTCCCTGAGAGAAATTAGCTTTCCCTGCAGAGATAAATCATCTCTACTTTGACTCTACACATGATTTAGTATTCATTAAAAAGTAAACAGTGCTCTTTTACCTACAACACTGAGAAAGTCAGAATGGGAGCCTTCTTGGTAACTTCTCTGGGGGCTTACCAGGAAGGCCAATTCTAGGAAACTACTAAGGAGTAGAGCATATCAGCTACATCATGTATCATTTGATTCCTCTGGAGACTACAGTTAGCAGTCTGTGGGCTAATCTGTCTCCTTCCAAAGGTAACAAAATCCACTTGCAACACATCCAGACACTTGGAATGTGTTGTATGAGTTAAGACAAAGTTTAAAAACTAGAATTTTCAGTGGGTGGGCTGCTGAGCACAGTAACAACAAGTGCTTTCCTGAAAGATTTGAGATGTCAAAAAAGTTCTGGCTCTAGAAACACATCCAATCTATGCCCCCGGTGTGCCACCATGAAGATCAGCCAGCATATCCACCAATATGTAGCAGAATCAGTCACAATGACAGAAACATACCGTCATTACTCATTTGAAAATATATGCTCTTATTGCACAGTACCCAAATATACAAAGGTAGATTTATAATCATCATAATTATAATTAAGGTGTTTTGTGGAACAGACTTTGTGGCAATTGGATTGACCAACGTATGAGACTTAAAAACTAAATACAGAAGTTGTGTTTAAATCAGCTTACAGTTTGATGTTGTAGAAACGCAGACTTGTTTATTGGTTTGTGTACTGCCTGGTTCTATGTGCGCAACTTTTTTTTTTCCATGTGTGCAACTTGAGGTTTTTTATTTCACAAATTTCTTGCAAAGCTGCTCTTTGTTATTTGTTTCATATTAAAAGTATAATGCAAATGACTATGGCTATGCTAATGTCAGGAGACGCTCATATGATACCTCAGTCAAGATGGTTGAAAATTTTGTTTACTATTTGCCCAGGATGGTCAGATTGTTTTGCTTAAAGGGAAATGAATGCATAGGATCACGTTGTCAGGATAGCTGTAGGGATTTGTGTTGGTGTGTGGCCTGTTTATATCGTTAAATGATAGTTAGTGTGTTTCAATTATTTTACAGAATAACATGAACGTAATGTAACAAGTAGTATAATGAATTACTCTCTCCTTGGAGTAATTAGGTAATGTACTTGATTACTTTTATTGTTCTGTGCAATATGTGTAATAATTACTTTTTTGAATAACGACCCCAACACTGATCACAACCAAGAGGGAAATACCTCCAACATGCACAAACATTTGACCCACAACATGCACCTAATCTGCATGAATGTGATGTTGTTTTATTGTTGAGTGAGACAATGGGGACCCAATGAAGAATTTAATCGATACATGATATCAATAACAGAATAGGCATCCTTAAATTCTTATCAATTCCAATCCCAACTGTTAAGGATGTTTACTTTTGTGCCAACCTAAATCTAATAAATTTATATTATGAAACATGATATCAACAATTGCATCAGCAGTTAGAACAATTAAGGCACCCAAGGTAAGGATTAAAGTCAAGGAGAAGAATCATTAATGTAAGGAAGAAAAGAGAGCAAATTTAAAGCTTAGCTTACAGCTACATTTTTGGATTTTCTTCACTCCTTCCATGTGGCAGACCACATGGCTAACTGCAGTGCATACTTTAATCCCTGTTTCACATAGACCTTGTGGCGGCACAATGACACTCTGGGCAGCCAGTTGCCATAAAGCTGCACAGTCAAAACAGCTCCATCAAGCAGCTGCTGAAAAATTCAGAAAATTGTGCGACCACGTCAATTTAACAAGAAAAAACACACTCGCCCATAAAAAACAAGCGGTTGAGTTCCCAAGAAATATTTGTTTAAGATTCAGTCCCATAAAACCACTCCTTTTTTTTCAAAGTCATGAAAAGAAAATATATTACTAGCTCCTTAATCATACAAATTATGAACCTCAATGAATATATGAATTCATCTGCCAAAGCTTCCCACTTTAATCAACATTCTTCAACTGTTTTTAAGTTCACTGTTCATTTTTGGCTTACCAACTTTTACTGTAAATGCTGTGTTTTGTGTTAAATGACCAAAATCAAGTTAATTACGGTCAATTTAGTAAAAAAGAATATCATCCATAAAATTAGTTGTCATGGTGACCACCCGTGCACCACAACTGGTAAAAAACAAAAACAAATTCAAACTAAAAACTATAGATTTACACAAATTTATTGCCAGGATTATACATGTATTACCAGGCTGCAAATATTAAGAAGCCACATGATATCAGAACCAGCAAATTATGTAAACAGCTTTTAACTGACAACTATGTAACATCTGAATCTAAATTTCTTTCAATTTTTTATTTTTATTTTTGGATGAAAAGCAAAACATTGGCATATTTCACTTTGGTGGGTTTCTGGTTTGGTACACAATGTGCCTACAATGTGTGGTCTCTTCTTCTGGGAACTGGGAAAAATGGGTGCAGACTAGAGGCAAGCCAGTCCTCTAAAATGAACAAAATATTCTACCACTACTTGCCTAAGCTGTAGTGCATGCCCTATTTACTCTGCAGATGTGTTTTTCTTTTCTTTTTGAAAATAGCATTTAGGCCTAACCACAGGCACTGTTCAGTTTTAACTATCATTTCGGGTTTATAAAGTGAGTGCTTCAGTCCCTGGGTCCTCTAATCTTCATGCTGAACTATCCTCTGGCAAGACTCCAGCCTATTTGCCATTTACTATAGCTTTGTTTAAACATATATATGTTTTCAGCAGGGTTGCTCTAAGAAAATGAAATTAAAACTGATTTGCCTCTAAATGCAAGCGTATGAGACTAGATAAAAATATCACACTGCTGTTATATCTCCTGAGGCTGTAGTACTGCTGTCCATTTAAACTCCCACAGGTGCTGAAGAAACAGACGGTGATAAGCCATGATTATCCAATGCCGGTGTTCACCCATACCATATTTTCAGGCTCTACTTCCACCCTTTTTTATTAAGGGCTGGGACACATGTATTTTACTAGTTAAATTAGTCCATCAGTTTTCCTAGAAAAATTTACAATTTACCACTTTTATCTTATCAGACGTAACTAGTTCTATGTTTAGTATTTATTCTCGCAAGAGGAAAAGCAAGAAAGAATTACTTGAGTGACTTTTTCTTTTGTGATGATGAAAAACAGAAACTAGCTGCATGTAAATGGATTTAAATTAGTTTTAAATGGATTTATTATTTATTTTTCACATACACTGTTGTCACAACTGTTAGGGTATGGACAGACTGGTGCTGGTCAGTTGTTGTTGTTTTCCTCCTTTCGTGTCCGGAGCGGAGCTGCAGCAGGTAAGGTCGTCTCCCAGCGGTCCTGGATTGCCTTCATTAGATCGGTGTGGATGCAGTCCTATGATCCACTTAGACTGATTTTTAGTTTTAGTGTCATTCTCTTTCTCTGAGTTATTGATTCTCTTAGTTAGCTAACATAAATGAATATAAGTCTATTAGAAGCAACCAACCAAACAACCACATGATGTCATGTTCCGTAACGACAGACGATGGCGCTAAACATGTTTGAAAATTTTAACTTTCAGCATTTGTTTCTTAAATCCAACTTCACAGACAATGTTACATTTATGTCAGTTTTTGAGAGCAAGGCTCAATGGTGTAAATCCACCATTATATGTGTAGTGTTTCATCTCTATGGTGATCACATCATTTACTTGGTTTCTACAAAGGCAAAATAATTCAGCCCATTTTAAACCTTGAGGAGGTAACCTAATGACCAGAAATAGTTCCAGCACATAGAATTTATAGAACAACACATAGAACAATTGTCAGTGGGCTTGTATGGAAAATGCAAACTGTTACGTATAGAAGCAACAAATGGTATTCTAGTATTTCTAGACGATCCTAGTATTAAGATGTCTATCCGCATGAGGTTGATGTCAGCAAGTAGCAATTACAAGGCATTAGTGCCAATGAAAAACATGTTGTTTTTTTTCATATTTTTCAAGCGGAAATAACTCCTGTCAACTTGTCTCTGATAATTGCAGCATACATGCCATTAAGCCAGAGCACTGTGCTGTTGCAGACTTTGACAAAGGCTTGAATAGGAAGCAAGCAGTTTGAAACTAACACCATCAGACATGTACAGTATTGTTGCAGTGGTCATAACAAGCCAAGACCTGCAAATATTAACAAGCTTTGACATATTTACTACACCACATGCTGCTCCAGCCTCTGGCTCATGCCATTGTCATGCAAAAACCTTGTCTACAACTCTAGAGCAGCACATGTTTTCGAAGTCTGCTGATGACTGTAAGTGCAGTTATAAGTCTATAATTTCATATATTTTGCAAATAATACATTTTTTACCAGACAATAATAAACAGATAGGGGAAATGTGGTCAGACAGGAAAACCAATGAATCCTTAGTACACTGTGTGCTTCTGCAAATGGGGCTGTGCAGCTAATCAGTTCATTGCCCGACTGCTAAAGTAAATGTTTTCTCTTCTTTTTCTCTTCTGCTATTGCTTTTTGTTTTCTAAATGCACAAACATTTTTAAAACCTCCACCCACACAGGATTAGTGTTTCTGGGTCAGAATCCCGTTTTTGTTTGCTCTAAACAGATTTCAGTGAACTGCCTCTAAAGGTCAAAAGTTCAAAGTTTATTGAGGATACCATTAAAGGTTTTAATTGCAGACATTACTCCTGACACAGCACTCTGTCACATAATACATATATCTCGCACATACCTCCTTTCCACTGGAACCTACAACCAGTTCCACACATTTCCACCCAAAATAAATAGGTGCTGGTACACCTACTTGGCTGTTAGCACCACAAAAAGGCTGGGTCCAAAGTTGGAGCCACTGAAATTAACAACTATAAAGAGATTTACTAAATACAATGCAGTCCACAGATCATGTTTCCACTATGTAAGCTAGCACTTTGAAAACATTACCATGACCATACTGGTGGACAAGAGTTTATGTCCACTTGATCCATAGAATAAGCATTAAAAAAAAGAATATTTGCAATCTTGGTTACTATTTACTTTACATGACATAATTTGAAGTTGAAGCTGCAACAGTAAATGAGAAGCATTTTATTCTTAAAAAAGTTCACCACAATAAAGACACATGAAATGAAAACTTGACTCAGTGCTGAAAATGTTAACAGTACCTGATTAAAATTGGTTTTGTTTAGAAATAATTAATAAATAATGGGGTTGGGGTTAGCACTATAAGAGGCATGCTTCCACTCACACAAAAGAAAGGCTTACTACCTACGCTTGATCAGTGTTTCATTATTCTATACATATAAAGTGTATAAAATAAAGAATTGCATGTAATGAATGCTTGTTATGCTTGTATAATGACAATAAAGTGTCTTGAAAATAAAATTAACGCAAAGATCTATAGAAAGCATCCTACTTAAGAGGCAAAATTCAATTGGTAAGTGCTTGTATCTGTTTATAGGATGTTTTCAGCTGCTCTCATCTAATTCTCTGATGATACTACATGATGAGAGAGGTTGCTCAGAAATTAGTGATGTAACCAAACACCTCCAGGCCAGCAGTATCTCCAGTTTTGCATTCATGTGCTGCCACGTGGACTCGCCCTTTCTGCCATGTGACCTGCCTTTTTAATTTCTCTGAGGTCTCCGCCTGGCTCTGCAACCTTATCATACTTCATGTCCATGGATACAAGTAGCTAAAGTATCACACACCAACACTAGACTCAGGTGTGCAATATGACCAGAGACAGGAGCCATAAAGCAGCTTTATCATGATTATAATCCAGTGACAGAATGCATCTGTTCACACTGCACCTCTATAAACTCCATCTGCAATGCCCTAAGGCAGCTGTCACAGTAACACTAAAGTGTTTTGTGGTATATTTAGCTAATTTTGCAGGAGAGACGAATCAGTTCCAGTCTTTTTTTTTTCTTTTCTTGTTTTTGAATACGTTGTATAGACAGTGTAAAGTGTATAAAAAATTTAAAAAATGTAGCCAATTAGATGAACATAGACACATTTGTTTGGGGGCCAAATGATATAACAATATTTGGATGTGCTTGGGTGAGTGCTATACTATCAGCTAAACCATAGCAAGTTTAATTACCAAGCTGCATTCATAACTGCAGTTAGTAAAAATGCACACCAGCTAGTTAGTACTAAGTATCAGATTGAAGATAAATACTAGAATTTCATCCCCCGATCTGAAGAACACATTTTTCCTATAAGGACTTTACCCAACAGCAGTCAGCTGTAGCTTCATGTGCGAGCATTCAGGCCAATCAAAGCAGCCATGCCGATTATACCTAAAAAAAACATGCTGTGATAAATCAGTTCTTACCCAAGCTGTTCAATCTGCTGCTGTGTTACTTTAAAATCACTTCAGTGCTTATTTTGAAGTAGTACAAAGAAATAAATTATAAGCAGATCAGTTTAAAGTACTGCAAGTTGTGGAATAAGTAGTAGCGACAGTAAGGTGTTAAAGAGTTGCAGGCAACATCCTGCAAATCTCCAGCTTTTCTGCCAGGTAACCAGTATTTGACTATACCCTGCTGTTAACAAGGTTAACAAGGTTGATAAGGTGCTCACAGACGTCCTAATTAAAATGTAACAGCTTGTTTTCCATTAAACTGCACGCTTTAATGTGTAGTTACAGCTATCACAAAATCAAGTATAAAAGTTTACTTTCAAGTGTTGCAACCTTATTGTTAACCTTATTAATGTTATGTGCTTATTATTTATCATAACTGTAAGGTTGGTATACTTCATGCAATGACATAGTACCATTGTAAAAATGTTTACAACTTTTAGCATGATTCTTTAATTAATAATTTAAAAATACACAGTTTCCTTGAGGTCTTAAACCACACTTGTTTGGTCCCTTGACAGGATCAAAGAGAAAAATGCAAAGAAATAGGGTTGATAAAGATTAATAGCTCTGCCCACTAATGAATAACCAAAAGCTCAGATTCACAATTCTTGCTAACCCCATTGGTTACTGATTGGACACAGGTTCTTTTGCTACAGTGAGCTCTCTTGAAGCTGAGCCGGTGTTGGAAAATCTTACTATTATTACAATTTATCATTTTAACTTAAAAATCATGGCTTACTTTAAAAAAACTAATTTGCAGATTTGTGGCATTTAAACTGGCATCCAAGCAGTCGATGGCTGGTTATGGCCAAATTAAGATTTTTTTTTTGACCACCAGTGTGTTCACATGCACTTTGGTTCTATGCTGTTTTGTAAGGCACCAATCAAAAGTGTCTGTAAGACATAGATGTAAACAATTCTGGGAACTTATTAGTAAGTGCTGCAGACACAATCGATTTTGCTAGGAAAATAAGATGCAAATGTAAAATTTGTTTATGCAGATTTGTTTATCATTTAGACCTTACCTTATATGGACAAATTGTCTGTGTAGTAGCATGTAGGTCATTTTCCATTTTAAATGATGATCTCGACTGATGCTGGTCAAAGTAGCTTTAGTAACTAATGATTTAAAAGTGCAATGAGACCCACAGACTGCAGTGACAGCAGGCACCATGAAGTCAAATTTTATTTTATGGACTTGAAGATTTTGCCTGTAGCCGTCTTCATCTTTTGGAACCAGAAGTTACTATATTTGGACAAGAATGCAAGAATGGTTAGCAAGGTGTATCCACAGTGACTTTAATAATAATTTTTTTTTCCCTATAAAATTCTAACATTGGGGACTGTACCATTTTTGCAGCCAGCATCAAGTTTATTTTCTTCCCTTGAAGCTGCTGGATAATTAGATTCAAAATTATAAGAGTAAAATACTGATAAAAACCAAACAGGTAAAACAATTCTATAGAGAAGCCATTAAACTGAAATCGTAATCTCTTAATCTCTAAGAATACAAGTGTATGATAATTTCACCACTGGGTGCGCAGTAACGCACAAACAGTTCTGACCACTTCTGAAACATTTTTAGAACATTTTCCCTCCCATGAGTCAGTGCTGCCCTTCAGCTGAATAAAAGGATGTCTATGTGATCACATCAAAATAAATGCACTCACATGGCTATATGAAGTCACGTTATTAAAGGCACATGTAAAAAAGAGGTACTGACTCATATCCTCGGTCCCAATAAAATCCTGCAAACAATGTGACTCATATTATGATGGTCCATGAAGTATCATCTTATGCATTCACCGTTACTGGAGAGATATAAAGGAATGTATAAAGAGTTCTGTAGATATATACACTGCTCAAAAAAATTAATAGAAAGATTTTTAATTTAAGTATGGCATCACATCAATTAAACGTCTGGGATATTAATCTGGCCAGTTAAGTAGCGAAGCAGATTGTGAATCAGCTCCAGCTGCTTTGGTGTTAATGAAATTAACAACACACCTACTAGAGAAGCAACAATGGGACAACCCTCAAAACAGGAATGGTTTTACAGGTAGAGGCCACTGCTATTTTTTTCCTCTTTATAGTTTCTGAGTGTTTTTTCTTTTCTTTTACTATTTCAGCATTTTGCTAGAGTCATTGATAGCATTAGGTGATACCTAGACCCTACAGAGGTTACATAGATTGTCCAACTTCCAACTCCTCGAAGAAAGCAAATCAGTATGTGCCATTGCCAGAAGGTTTGCTGTGTCTCCTAATGCACAACAATGTCTGGCCTCATGTGACTGGAGTATGCAGGCAGTTCTTGGAGAATGATGGAATTGATTCCACTGTCTGGCCTCGATGCTCTCCTGACCTAAATCCAAAAGAACACCTCTGGTACATTATGTTTAGGTCCATTCGATGTTGCCAGGTTGCACTTTAGACTGCCGAGGAGCTCAGTGTTGCACTGGTGGCGATCTGGGAGGCCATTCCCCAGTACACCATCCATTTTCTCATTAGGAGCATGCATACAGGCACATGGGGACCATAACAATAATTGATTACCATTTTTGGTTGCTGGAAGGAAATTTTGCCTCATTTCTTTTACTTTTATGTTTGGGGTATCTTTGAATCCAGCATTCTGTAGGTTAATAATTTTCATTTCCTTAAATGATATGGTGTCTTTTCGTTGATAACACATTACCCACTCTATGCCAACATACACAGCAAAGTCTCCAGTGTTAAATTAACACTGGAGAGTGTCTATATATGGGTCCACACCTCTGAGTGTTAAATACAACACTGTTGAGTGTTAAATTAACACTTTTGACAGTGTTATATGTTTAAAAGTAACCTAGTCAGTTTTGAAGATTAACAATGGCTAACACTGAGCAGTGCTGATTTTCTAACACTGGAATATTTCTAACATTTTGAGTTATTTTCCAGTGTTGTATTTAACACTCAGAGGTGTGGACCCATATAGACACTCTCCAGTGTTAAATACAACACTGGAGATTTTGCTGTGTAGCTGTCCAGCATATTTTTTTCCCATTGAGATCTGATGTGTTTTCAGTGTTCCTTTAATATTTTGGAGCAGTGTATATAGCTTTCCAGTGCAACTGAGAGAAACTTAAGAGATATGATTATTCATGTTTCTGTAAAAGTCACAACTTATACATCATATTCTGAAATTATAATAAGAATGCTAAATACATTCAAGAAGAAATAGTGGAAAGTTTAACAAAAATACATGGCTTGAAGCTCTGTTTGACTGGTGAAAGTCAGAGGAAAAACAATACAAAAAGGAGGCTGCTGTGTCCTGTGCCTCCTGCTGTATGTGCCAGTAGTCAATTTCAGAGGAATTTACCCTCATTACCCTCTGAAGCCTTCATTACAGCCCAAAAACAGAGAGAAGAAACAGCAGCAGAAGTCTAAGAAGAGTCTGACCAGTGGGTTGTTTGTTTGGAAGCCAGAGAAGTAAAGAGATGTACCTCCTAAATACTTCACTAAAGCTGCTGCAGAAGACTGTGGTCGTGCTGGCAGCTCCCAGGTATGAATGTCTGCAGTCACCACAAAAACCTCCTGAATTATTTTTTATATACTGTTGTGAAATGAGAAAGAACTCAGGTTACGTGTTGTGGGCGCCGAATTTACACAAAGATTTTATTTTTCATATGATTATATAATGTTGTTTATAATGTTCTTCATTCCCCTGTCATGGGAAGATTGTGATAAAACCACAAACCACACACTACTTTCACATGTTTGTTACATGAAAAGGTTTGCTAACAGTCTGGTTTTGCAATAACCAACTCATTATGGCAACATGGTGTCTGGCCTGTGGTTGATTCCAGTATTTCTAGCGTGTGACCAGAAATGAGAAAGAAAAAACGTGAAAAACACAAGTGCATGCAAGGAATATTGTAATAGATATTTTGGGTTGCATAATGACCAAATTACTAGGGACAGACATCAGTTCCTTTTATGATATTTTGATCTCAATTTTAAGACAAAGTGGCACCTCTAATTCACATTCATAAACACATGCATGCACACACGCACACATGCACAGTAGCGCCTGGGTCTCTGCTCTCGGGCTCGGCAGGCAGAACTGCCTTGTCATCATAAAACGGTCATGGCATCTTGGTATTTTCTGGCATTTTGTCCTGATCTCTTGTGTAACAGATCCCTCAGGGCTGTTATTTTTCAGCTCATACAATGGGTCATTTGTGGCAGATGGAAACACAGCATATTAGTGTGTCTTCGCTTAATAATTGTAATTTTTAGTTAGCATCTCAGTCGAATTGCAAACAGATAAGCTGGTAATGTAGATGTTCCTTTCTGTACATCTAACATCTGTTTATGCTGTAAGAAATAAGCAGTCATCATCAGCTCTATGGTGAATAAGAGAAGAGTTATGGTTCCCAGCAGACTATTACCACATAAACACTGGTAGCACAGCAGCATTTAAAGTATTCAAGGAAACACCCACAGAAAGCATTTGTTTTTCCCCTGGTTCTTGACAAACACATCAATTTAAAGTTAAAGGTTACAGAGGACAACATAATGTGAACTATAGGAACATTTTAGACATGCTGATAATAAAATGCCGGGTCAGTATTATAATATCCATCCATTCTCTACCGCTTTTCCTTTTCAGGGTCACATGGGGGATGGAGTCTAAGTATTATAATATAATAATGTAATTTTGTTGTGCTTTTGGCATAATGGCAATAAAAGATTGATTTAAAAGATTCTGATTTAGTACTGGCCTACAGGAGCTGTCATGGAAAACCCATCTGATGAAGCTCCTAGCACACACTTTTTGTGCTGATGTTAGTAAATCGTGAATTCAACAAAAAAACATTACCGCAAAATGCAACACAAATGCTTTTGTCCATACAGTGTGTGTTGTAATTGTAGCAGGATTCAAATCTATCAAAAGAGTTTTCAAAAAAGCTGCTTTGAAACTTTGAAATGTAGGTAACTCATTTAGTTTCAAGCATCTTTATGTTAAACTGCTTTTAACTAGTAAGTAAGGAAAGTTATTTTGCATACACCCACTAGCAGACTATTTTGTTTCAAATTACCAAATCCCACTAATAATCTGTGCAGTTGGGTTATTAGCTGTTATCAGAGCGAATTAAACATTAGATATATATCATGGGTTTCAAATGAATGATGACATTTCAATAAAGTCAGTGAAAAGCTCTTGGTGACATTCGACATTCAGTAAGCAGCTCTCTGGTCCCTGCGGTTCACTGTGCTGCTGCTTATTAATGAATAAAGTTAATGAATCTGAAAGTGAATCATGTCAGTATCTTAATCCAATACTGTCATGTTTTGTAGAAACAGGAACTAGGTTATTTACACTCATTTATTAGCGTTTTTGTGCCACTCAAACCACAAATCATCTTTTATTGTTGTGGATCGGTTTCAGGAACTTATGTTTAAATGGCCTATAAACTTATTATTATTCCTCTCACACACTTGGTTTGTTATCTTAAAGTAAACTATTTGCTCTTTTTTGTGAGCATCAGTAAAAGCAAAGGGCTATACTTGCTACTGTTATGAGAGGATTTCTGTGCTTATTCACAGTCTTTGTGTTTTTCTACCTTATTGGAGTTATTTACAATGGTGGAAGAGAAGTGCAGGTAGTCTGAATATGGTGTGTCTTCCTGAAACACCTGGCAGAGTTTAGTCAAACTGGAATTTAGCCCTTTTTTTCACGATTCAGCTATTCTATGTGAATGGAGATTTTTTATTTACAGATACCTCTATGAAATGACAGTAAATTACTTTAAAAGCTGAAATATATTTTAAACAGCTATCAATTCATATACAAACACAAATGTTGTGCATGTACATCAATCAGACAAGAGAACCACAGGGATTTAGTAATGAGATCACACGTGTGTTCTGCCAAGCAGCACTGACATGATGTTATGTAACTTATAACACACACATGCGCGCGCACACAGACAAAAACTACCAAATACAAAACATAACTAACTGTTCAACATGACCGAGGCAGATATGCAGTCTGGTGAAGACCACACTGTTTCCCTCTCTGCTCCACAGTAACAGAAGGACACATGGAACAGTGTGTTCAGATGAAAACATGCTCCAGTTAACAATACTCATTTTGCAAGTCCAAATCTCTACTAACTTGGAACAGGAGAACATGCATCTATACAGTCATCTTCTCACCAGCCAGTATCACAAACTTGCTTTTCTTTCACAGTCTGTCAAGCATGTGACACCGCCAACCTCCTCATACCTCAGGAGGTGTATGTCAGCAGATGGTTTTTTGTACATAATAGCACCAACACGGTAACATGGTTACAACATGAGTGATCTGAATGGAAAAAGAAACTGTAGATGGATTAGATAGTATACATGACTGTGCAAAACTCTTTTTATTTTGTTTCCAAGGAGACAGGCTTTCTTGTACTTTTTAAAGCAGTCTTGAGCTATTTCCCATTTATATTTTTAATATTTAATATAAAATATAAAGAAATCTGGGGTAGCAGTATGGAGATTATGCTATAAACATCTGATATCTGCCCATTTACTCAGTTTTTCTAAGCAGGTGGATATGAACCTACATTCGAGGACAGATGCTTATTGTTAAATACAGAAAAAAGAGACATAAAGTAGGAGGTCAGTAATATTTCTAGCACTTCAGTGAGAAGAAAAGAGCTGTTTTTTTTTTTCATTCAAGGACACATTGATCCAGGCCCTTATAAGCCTTGAAATGGTCTATTTTTGTGCGTGTGGGACACATGCCTTTCTAAATAAACACTTGTATGGAGCCTTGCTTACGTGTGCTACATGTCCTTCTGTCTGTTACGCTTGGCTACAATGCTTAGCCACGTAATGGCTATTTTTCCTACAAAGCTGCTACTTGTCAGTACATGACCACGTCTTTGGTTTTGTACTGACATGTAGTGCACACACACTAGGTAAAAGTAGTACATCAAGATCACACCAGCACGTCAGCAGCAGCTGCCATCAAGTGAATTAACACCCGGCTTTACACCTCTATAGTGCTCGTCACACTCTTTTCTTTTTTGTGTATGCTTTAGCGCACAGTACATATTGTAATAAATCCACTGTACCCGCTGTATAACTGGAGATAAAAACTGAGCAGGAGTCGATGAACACCAAACATGAGCTAAACAGAGTGGAGCTGGAAAGGCTTCAGTACAGACTTGCCCTGTATTAGATCAAACCATTTTTGTGATTCTCTGCTGTAATGATTAGCACTTTGGCCTTGAAACCCAGAGAGCTGAGTTCAAATTTTAGTGTGACCTTGGAGATGTATGCAATAAAAATCCTTACATCGAAATGTTTTCTGAGAAATACGTTGGAAAAGATATACTGTGTCATAGAGAGAGCCTAGAAGGCCATCCTAACCTTGACCTATTTGCAAGATTCCTTTCAAGCAATTTTATATATTATGTCAAACACAAAACGATCTAGTCTGAGTATAAATTGTAGCTGAGTGATGTAAATGCATAAATATATGTAAAGTGTGGCTAAAGTGGTACATACTGTGAACCATATGATTTAAAACTGCCATGTACTGCAAAGAGTAATGCTTCCCCAATATACAGGTAACTGCATTAAGAGACAAGTGCAACCCAACCAATCAGAAGGATGATGGTTCAATCCCTGGCCATTCCAGTCCATGGCTGTATCCCAATTCAGGGTCTGCAGCCTTAAAGTACGCATTTCAAGGCCGATTACGTCACAGTGGCGCGCCGAAGGCTGTCCCAATTCAAAGGCTGCTCGAAATGCGGCCCTAAAATGCGTCCTTCATTTCCCTGAATTTTAAGGCTGTGGCAGTGTAGACTTCGTGGTCCCATATATCCCACAATTCATAGCGCGGCAGTCGGTGCGGAGAATTCTGCCGCAGACGGCAGAAGTGGAGTGGCCGAAGAGTAAACTGTGAAAAGTAAGTACTGAATATGATGTCACTTATTTATGTGCAAATGTTTAATAACGAAGAACATTAAAACATTACTGTTGGCCACATGTCGGCAAAGTTATGTGACATTAGTGACGTTTGTACTAACTTGGTTTTAAAGCCTTTACTTTAAAATATACGCCATTCAATAGCTGAGCTTAATCTTACAGAGAATGATCAAAGCTCATGTAGAAACAAACAAATGAACAAAAGATTTTCTCCTTCATTTCTGTCAAACAAAGCTGTATGACACGTTTCCAGCTGTTAGTATCATGGTTGCTAGGCAACCTGGGCAGCGCAACGGAGGCTAGACTGTCCCATTTCACAAGCCTCGCACTTCCGGCCTTAGCGGTCTTTGAGTCTTTGCATCGTTGAGGCTGCGTACTTTAAGGCTGCAGACCCTGAATTGGGATACAGCCTATGAGTATCCTTGGGCAAGATACTGAACTGTGAGTTGCCTTCAGTGTATCCATCGGAGTGAGAGTGTGTGTGCTGTGTAGTAAGAATGTGTGTGTGAATGATGCTTGTAGTATAAAACATTCTCAGCGCTCAGTTAAAGTAGAAAACTTCTATAAAAGTACCTCTCTGTTGAACAGAAACTTTGTTGTTTTTTTCATTTTAAAAAATCTATGAGTACCTAAGAAATCCAAACCAACTGGTCAGTCACAAGTTTGCCTCTTTAATCCATCAATGATGAGACTGTGAGGCACTGTTGTTGCTGAGTATTGGTGGAAAAGTGACAGGGCCAGACCTAAATAACTTGAGCCACATCAGAGGCATTCTCAGCCTGAGTGTGAATGCAGAGCTATGTGGCCTCATCACATGAGAGCTCCAGTGATTAGAGCTCAGAAAGCATCCCTGACACAAGTGCAAAGGCTTCTGAAGTGTGAAGTCATTTAGTATTTATTTGATAGCCACATCAAAGACTTCGACAACATAGCTTTTGAGGACAGTCCCGTCAGTCAGCCACTGGGATGTGCTGAATATCACAAACTTGTGAAAAATTGCATTAAAAAAATGAAATTACATTTATGGTTTAGTCTAGTCAATATATCCCCCGAGCTCCAAAGGACATGCAGGTGATGAATGCAGCAGTGTTCTATTTTATTAGTGTAAATTAGGAAGAATTTTAATTTAACTATTGCTACTAACAGGCCACAGAGGCAATGAGCCAAAAAGATATTCAAAAGGCTCTGCAAGCACACTCAAAGGGCTAAGTCACTATTTGCCTATTTTAAGAACTCTATAAATGAAGTTTTGTTTCCATGTTTTGAAATGTATCTGCACATACCAATTCAATTCAATTCAATTCAATTCAATTTTATTTATATAGCGCCAAATCACAACAAAAGTCACCTCAAGGTGCTTCATAGATACAGAGAAAAACCCAACAATCATATGACCCCCTATGAGCAAGCACTTTGGCGACAGTGGGAAGGAAAAACTCCCTTTTTACAGGAAGAAACCTCCAGCAGACAGGGAGGGGTGGGGCCATCTGCTGCGACCGGTTGGGGTGAGAGAAGGAAGACAGGATAAAGACATGCTGTGGAAGAGAGACAGAGGTTAATAACAGATATGATTCAATGCAGAGAGGTCTATGTCACTCACTATGTCACATACAAACACAGTGCTAAATGAGGCTGTAACTGCCCAACTTCCCCCCATCCATCTAATGTTTATGCCTTTATTCATACAATGGCTACAATATGTTTTGACTCCGCCCCATTGTTCCTATCACCTTTGATTCTAGCAATTCGATAATTTGTCTTTGAGAAGTAGATTAGAAGGTAGATATTATATGATCTTGTAAATCTAGAGATAATCGACACTTTGTATCACTTTATTGTTATTTCGAAGAACACGCTGACTTTTCTTAGAACAACATGAGATTCTTACCTGCAGGGTGTGGTTCCATGGTGTAATGTTTAGCACTCTGGACTTTGATTCCAGTAGTCAAACCCCAGTGGGGTATGAATATTAAGATAGACATTTTTTTAATGGTAAATGTTAAGATTAAAATTGCACCTGAATGATCCATCCATTTTGTTCTGCTTATCCCATTTAGAGTCACAGTTGGGTTGATACCTGTCATGGGTCCTGAATTATGTTTACAGCTATAATTTGGAAGAAAACGAGCCTTCTGGGGGGCAATTAGATCAAAACAGATTCCTATGTGTGTGGGTCCATGGTATAATGGTTAGCACACTGACCTGAGTTTAAATCGCAGTGGGACCTTTATTTCCTTCAGACAGATGTTTCATGTGGAAACTGAAACACATCTTGATCAAAAATAAGAACTGAAAGCAAGCTCTTTTGTGAAGCATTGGCAATCATGATGGTTCCAAGGAAACCTGGAACCGGGAGAAGATAAGTGAAAAACATGCCATTCCTTAAGTCCTATCAACACACTGTTTTGAGCCTTTGTTTTAGACTTCTCATAGTCTTCACCCCAGCTCTTCGCAATGAATCTTGTAATACAAGATATATTTTATACTTTATATTGATCGTAATGAAAGGAACACATTTTTCCCCTGGAATTAGATCAGAAGATTGCACCAGGTTGTGACTCCATAATTAACACTTAACAATTAACTTTGAATCCAGCAATCTTTGGCACATTCAAAGCCAAAATAGTTCGTTAGTTGTGCCTTTATTACATGTGATAACTGTACAATTACATCATATTGCAGGCCAAGACAAATCATCACACATTTAATATGTCCTGAACAGTTTAGCAAGTTTCTGTATTTGTTTATAGACGTATTTATAGACTTGGCTTTGCTCATTAGATCCCAGTTAGGACATCTAAAAGGTGATAAAAGCATGGATAGTTCACAGGCATGTACTGTAATAACGTGCAGAGCAAGCAATAACCACCTTTCAGTTTACAGTGGAGCATAGAAAATGGTTTTATGGTCACCATTATTATTTCTGGTTTGAGCTGGAACCTTTTAAATATGCTCTATTTCAATTCCAAATGTGTGAGGCATGGTGGAGCACAGGGAGTGACACTTTAAACCTGATTAAAGCAGTACTGGTAAGTTACCTATTGGGCAAAGTGCACCTCAGCTCACATGAAGCTGAAACAGTAGATTATTTGGAGGGGAGGGGAGTGAACACACTATGATCTTAAAAATGCTATGAATGTAATATTTGTCTTTCAAAACATAATAATATTTGTGCAAAAATGAATGCTAATTTGTCTGATAGTTGCTGAAATATTTTATTATGGAAGAAAGTGGCTGTTCAAGCATTAGACCTGTTAGTGATATGCATACAGGTCTAAACTTAAGCATCTCTAAAGCCAAAGTGTTGTGCATAAATGCCAAGCCAGAGGCACCCATGACAGTGTACGGTGATCCCCTTGACAGCCTTGTCAAAAAGACATCACTGCAAGTCTTGGGAAGGAAAGGGGACAGGGAACATTTGCAACACTCCAGTCCATCTGAAAGTCAGAGCAATACTGTCTGAAAACAAATGCCAGACTCCATAAGAGTAGAGTCAAAACTTTTCTCCTTTACGGATTGGAATGCTGGCAGGGAGACATAAACAAGATCAGAGTTTTTATAATCAGTGAAAATGATGCAACATCTTTTTGCTAGAAAAAAAAAAAACTCAAATAAAGAACTCTAGAAAAACATCACTACAATAACATCAAAAAGCCAGAATGGACCAGTACCACATAACAAAGATCACTCACAAACAAAGTGGCATTAAACTGTGATGACCAAGGTGAAGGACGAGAGTCCAGGAAAGCCCCAGACAGGCTGCCAGTGCCTCTCAACAGATGATGAGGACTAACTAGCATGTACCGTAAGGTGCTCCAGGTCGACAGTTTGACCTGAACAGCAGGCCAGACATCTCTAAGTTGTTCAAAATTGTCTAAATCTGTTATCATTGCTTGGACATAGTTTCTCTCCTGAAGTGCTGTTCAGCAATTGATCCCGACCTCAAAGTAGTCAAGAAAATGCATGGACAAATACTGTTTTCAACATTTTCTATCTCATAACTTCTGAGGAAATATGAAAGTTCTGGACTTTCCTTTAGTATAAAAACTTTCACTATTGTATTTAATTTATAATTAATAAATTATTATCATTATAGAAATGTGGGAGAATGGGAAGCTCTTGGGGAAGCATTTTAAAAAAGGCTATTTTTGGTATTGCACTTATTGTTTCATAGTTCCAAGATGCTGAAATCCCCATTAAACTGCTTGTATCCACTGGAAATTAAATTGTCGAATTATTTATTTGGAGCTAGTTTTTATAAAGGGCAGTGTTTATGATGCAGCCAGGCCAGCAAGACAGCTACTTATTCCCACTTAATCTACTGTGGATTTTTTTTTAATGTTTTTGGCAGTCTGGCTGAAGTGACCATGAATATTTCACAGCTGTATTACTGATACGTGGATGAAGAGAAGATTTCATTTCAATTCAGCATCCTGTGCATTGAGTAATGGTTGGAAATATTTTTATGTTTCCATGTCAGTGATAGCCATGGTCAGAGGCATTATGGTTTGTTTGTCTTGTTTTTCCTTCAGATCTGGCAAAAACATTCATTTGGGTTCAACATGATTAGATTTTAGTGGTCAGGGTTGCTGTGACCCACACAACACATTTTGGGCCGTAACTACATAATGTATGTTATTTTCAGCAAAAGATTTACGTTATATGGGTAACTTATATCAACAATGTCAGCTTCAATTTGTTAAAGCTGTTATACAATATTTTTTTCATTCAGCCATCTGCCTGACCACCTCTATTGAGTTCTAAAGTTTGTGATCTGAAAGTCTGAGTCCACAGTTCAGTAATATAAAGTGGTAAAGTATTCACTATATCTATAGGTTTAGGAAGAAAGGGAGCTAAAATATAACTTTAGTCGTTTTTACTTGTCGGTAGTGTTAAAACCTCCCAACAACTGGTTCTCACTATATATGTTATTAGTACTGCTGCAACCCAGTAAACGTGTGCAGGGATATTGGATTGGATTGTTTTGGATATGCCTGCTTCTTGCAACATAAAGTGTTGCAAGAGGCAGGAATTGTGCTCAGTCATAAAGAATTCTGCACTGTTCTTCCGTGTGTACTTTCATTAGTATGTCCTGTACTGAGGCCATCTGAACAAACCACACATTCCTTGAACAGTACAGAATGATAAAAGCTGATTATTGTAAGAGTAATGATGAAAGTTCAGTCTTGGCTTTGGAGAACATTGGTTGGGAAAGGGAATTAAATACAAACGCAGCACTTGAGGCTGCTCTTTTAAAGTCAAATGGAAAAAATCAGCATTCCAACTTTCCCCCACAAACACACATGCTGATGTTTAGCAACTATGATGTTTACCACCTTATTGTGCTAGCTTGTTTACGCTGTATAAAGTGCACTAAGCAGAGGACTCCAGCTAAGGGGGATGGACAATGGGATTTTTTAAGCTGATGGTGGCAATAAATAAATCATCACGAGATGGATTTATCCTCTGTGGGCCATCAGTGCCTATATAAAAATAATGGAAATGCATCCAACAATAATTCTGTAATTCTCAGTAGGCAACAATTAACCTGAACCAAGGTGGTAAACCCACTGACTAACCAACAGTGCCTCATGGAGAGACTCACCAATAACATCCTTCCTATTTTTCTGCTGTTTTCAAAAACAAGATATGACGGGGTTTTTTTTAAACAAGTTATATGATACCAACAGTTTTCTCTGTTTGCATACTTGCCATACAGATTGCTGCTTACCTGGGACCTCTTTCACAAAGCAGGTTCAACAGATTCTAATTTGATTAACCCCCCCAAGAGATGAACAAGAATGGGTTTTTAGCTCAAGGATTCATCATGGCAACAAGTAAATAAAGAGTCAGAATAAGAATACTTTATTAATCGCTAAGGAAATTATGTGGTCACAGTTTCTCCAAGAGAGTAAGCACAGTAACTGACTAAATTAAATAATATAAAATGTGAAAATATTGCAAAGTTGCAAAATATAACAAAAAAGTTAATATTTACAAATAGCTCAATTATAAATATCCTAGTATAAAACCCAAATTAAAAATATATGGTTGAAATTGATGTGCCCCCTTTTTTTAAACCTTTATTTCTCTGTAGACAATGTGCAAATATTAACGGTGTGCAACTGCTGCACTGTGTACTGTGCATTAGATGGGGGAGTTGTACAGAGAGTAGATTTTCTGTGTCATCTCTCAGAAAATCATTTGGGTAATCTCAGTCTCTCACTGAATGTGCTCCTGTGACTGGCCAGCACATGATGGGAGTATATGGGAGGTCTACTCCACCTTAAGAGAGTCCAGCTCCATCCTCACGTCATTACTGGCCTTGCAGGTCAGTTTATTGAGTTTGTTGGCATCTGTGACCCTCAGCCTGCTGCCCCAGCATGCAACAGCACAGAGGATGGCGCTGGCCACAGAATCATAAAAAATCCTGAACATTTACCAACAGATGTTAAAAGATGTCAGCCACCTCAGAAAATAGAGATGACTCTGGCCCTTCCTGACTCTGGTGTTTTTCACACAGTCCAGTTTATTGTCAGTGTGTACTTTAGGGTATTTATAGTCCTCCACAATGTCCACATCAACCCCCTGGATTGATACAAGGGTCAGCGGTTTCCTAGTCCTCCGAAAGTCATTTCCTTGGTCTTTGTCACATTGAGCTGCAGATGATTCAGCTCACACCATGTGACAAAGGAGTCAACCACAGCCTGGTACTCATTACCCTCACTGATGCATCCAACCACCGCAGAGACATCAGAAAACTTCTGAAGATGGCAGGTCTCTGTGAAGTGGCTGAAGTCTGTGGTATAGAGGGTGAAGAGGAAAGGGGAGAGAACAGTCCCTTGTGGTGCCCCTGTATTTCTGATCACCTTGTCAGACACAATGTTAAAGACGCACGTATTGTGGTCTTCCTGTCAGGTAATCAACAATCCAAGACACGAGAGAGGCATCAACCTGCATCGCTGTCAGCTTATCACCCAGGAGGGTCAGCCTGATGGTACTGAATGAAAAGTCAAACAACATGACCCTCATTGTGCTCACCAGCTTATCCAGATGGGCGTAACTATGGTGATTTGAAGATTCAAACTTGACAATTTTAGATTTCAACATGTGGATCAGCAGAGTTACACCATAAAATGTTGTTAAGAGTACATTGAGACTTTTTGAACTGAAGTGAAAATTATTCTAGTGGTTGTCATCTCTGACAGATGACAGACTTCACTGTGTACTGTAGCACTGCACATGGTTGATATGACAATAAAGCCGCTAGACTTGACTGAATCTAAATATCTGATTATATTTAAAAAGGATTTTATATGTGCAAAGACATTATGTTCTTTGCACATATAGTGTGTTCTTTGATGTCGACTGCATGAACGGGGAAATTCAGTCAGTCAGCTGGATCAGGTGCAGCAGGAGGGGAGAAACAGTTTTTGTGGATGTTAGGTTCTCAGTCTGTTACCCTGGTAACTGTTTTATGTTACCTCTTTTAATGGAACATAAAATCCAGATTTTTCTCAGTCTTAATAAGCTCCTGCTTTTGAGAACACAGCCCTGGACTTATTCTGCATCCAGACATTTGTAGAAAAAATGATTAGACAAATTATTTCCATTGTATCACAAGTGAAATGTTCTAAACTTGCTAATGTTTTTGTTAATGTAATCCTAAGTACTACAGTAATCTAGTTGTGAGTGTGATCAAATGTAAGGATTTCAGTTACACTTTTTTAAACCAACTAAAATGTCAGTCTGTGGTAAAAAAAAAAAACCCAACAGCCCATTTAGTTTTCATGCAGAGATCACCTTCATCCTTGCTAGCCTGTTAAACTGAAGGTTCTTTTTTTAGATGTACACTGACATCTAGTGGTTACAATGCAACAATACAACAATCCTGGCAGCATGCAATAGACCCTGAAAGTTCTGCTCCGATGTTACATTAGAATGTTGCTAATGCAGTGGTGCATTTGCAATTTAAAATGTTATATAACTGCATAATGACACAAATAACACCTACAGTAACAAACTGGACTGTATCAACAACATATTGTAGTATAAAAATTGTATACAGTCTGCTAAATTGAGTTTTACTTGCAAACAGCTTTTCTACTCTGTACTTAAAAGCATTTCAAACTACAAGCCATATTCACTCATTCACACACGTTCCCTTAGCACTTAGTTACATACCTTCAGTCACTTTTTACCACCCACTCTAACCAACGAACCTGGGCCAATTTGGGGTTTAGTATCTTGCCCAAGAATAGTTTGATGTGCTGGCTGATTCAAACCACCAACCAGTTAACAACCCACTCTACCTCCTGAGTCACAGCTGCCAACAAATTTCAGCATATTTACATGACAATCAATAAATTTTCCAATTACTTTTATTTTTTTATTTAACTTTACAAGACCAAACTGAAAAATCTTTGCACACATTGACACATCTGTGTGTGATTTACTCCCACATCCTCCACAGTACTACAAAAATATAAAATATTCAACTAAAATGTTATGATAGAAACCAAAAAACACCCCAACATATTCACAGATCTTCTGTTTGGAGTAAACTGACAGACTTTTGCTCGGAACAAACCAAAGTTACAGTTGACAAAATTTAAAACTTAAGAATCATACATATCGCTCAGCGTTACGTTTGGTGAGCCTTTTTAAACAAAGAGCACATACAGTCACAGATAACTAAAATGATGCGATTATGTTTAAACATAATGAGTATTCTTAGCTTTGGAACTTAAAATGGACTTTTTACCTGATCTAATGTTCTGAAATAGCCTAAATATCCTGTTAAATGAAAATGTGGCTTGAAAAATGGCAACTTGCCAAAATAACACCTATTAAACACTGACTTACAAAAGTTCTCTCTTCTTTCCATCGACATGTTTTACATCTGACAACAAAACAAAAATTAATCATTTGTCTCATGTGAGTGGATGATGTTGACAAAAAAAGAGATTTTATCTCTTCTGTGGGCTGAAATTGTACTTGAGCAAACCCTGCTTCATACCAGGATGTAATCGAAGTTAGCCCACCCTGAGAGGTGGAGCTACAAGGACAACGCCGTCACCTCTCACAAACAGCATGGGGATGTTTCTCTTGGTAGACTGAAACGAAACAAAGATTCACACTTAAAATATTGTATACACATAGCTTCCAATAAATGTGTTTAACAACAAAGACTAAATATATTTTACTTAAAAATTAAAACATGCATTTGCTTTAATTACATTTTTGTTGTTAAGATGATCCCTGTGATTTTCTCAGTAATGTTAACCCTTGTTAAAACAGAGCAGCGTACAGGCTGCATTTTTGAGGCCATGATATAACAAACAGTCAGTGAAATATTATCCATTAAGTACTGTCTGTTATCTGAATGACACATTAACAGTTTTAAAAGATGAAACAGGTTCAACTCAGATCAATGCCACAATAGACCACCAGCACCTTAAACCAAAAGGGCAACGGGACTGGAAAGAAAATGATGTGGCACCTTGTAGAGTTCTTCATAAGTCTCCTCATCGATCTCCACTGTCGTCACAGTCTCCTCCACATCACCAAGGATCATGTTCAAGTGCTGATCGTAAGCCTGGGACAAACAAGAACAAATAAGAGTGCAAAGTAAAAGAGGACAAAAACACTCCAAAAGAAATTGAAGTGCTTGTTTTTAAAAAGTCTTCCGAGCAGCCAGGGTCACACCTGCAGCACTCAAACAACAAAAAAACAGCAACAACAACAACAACAAAACCCAGCACAAGACTCACATGAAGTCGGCCTCTGAGCTCACGGTCATTCCTCATCTTGACGTAGATTCGCTCATCTAGACTGAGCCTGATCAGATCAAGTGGCTCCTCAACTGTGTTTGTAGTTGGTTGCTGCAGTACACAGAAAAAAATGACACATGTATTAGGACTGGGCGATATATTTTTATACAAGATAAGAGATGTGACAATATCCTTTATATCGATATAGTCTATGTTACGTTATAATTATACTTTTGGAACCGCAAGTTTGCCTCTTTCGTCCACTTTTGTCTCTACGCTGTGTTACTCTGCCTCGCCTCTCTCCTTCACTGAACACAACTCCCCCTCCCCCATCGCTTCACCTGCAGGTAACGACAAGATGGACACGGCAGCTATCAAAGAGGAGCTGGTCGGTAAAAAGAAAACATTTGGAGATTACTATTTTAGTGCGGCAGTTTTACTCTCGTTAAAATGACATTAACGCCATAACTGTATTAACGCGGCAAATCTCCATTAACGAGTTACCGCAGATCGCCCCGTGCGTGGGGTGTGTTGAGGCCGTGCAGCTAGCACTACTAGTATTTTCACCATTTACAACAGCACCATAAAGTGCAAAATGAAGAGTGTGTGAGAAACTGTGTGCTGTATCCCAGACCGCGAAGTCTCCCAGCCTCCTGCCCCGAAACAAACTACCTTACAAAACTCGTATACTGTATTTTTCGGACTATAACCTATAAAAAAATTGACAGCGCGCCTTATGTATGAATTCTGGTTGTGCTTATTGACCGCAAACCACTTTTATGTGGTACACGGCGCTCAGCAATCTGCCAAAAATGCTTTAGTACGACTTAGGTAAGCTACGAAGCCGCACTGCTTGATGGATTGTTGGAACATTACGGCTACCGTAGTCTGGAGCCTCGCGGAGTAACGCATACTGTGCTTCAACGTAAAATTACCGTATTGTGTGCATATAAGGACCACAAATGGCACCTGTAAGAGACATGGTTACGAAGCGGATTTCAAACTCAAGGTTGTCAGTCACGCAGTAGAACTTGGGAACAGAGCAGCTGCGAAATCTGTCTGTCTTTGTTATTATGCTAAGCGTCTTTTAATTTACATTTTGACTGCACAATTGTGAGCGTTTTGTTATCCACAAAAACAACATTGTTTTATTTTATTTATGGAGAATTATTATTTAATAAATGCTGATAATTTATTTCTGAGTAATTTTTTCATGTACATCTACGCTGTATGTTAATAAAGATGTGAGATCTGGGACACAGCGTGACTAAGAACTCTTTTTGTTCTTTCTTTATGGCTTTAAAAAAAATATCGAGATATATATCGTATATCGCCATCCAGCTAAAGAATATCGAGATATGAGTTTTAGGCCATATCAACCAACCCTAACATGTACGCTTGACCTATCAACAGGATATTAACGTTCAACTGCCTTAGAACATTTTCTGTGGGATCATCCCTGATTTGCTTAAAAATGTTACGGTCTAAAGTTTGGACATTTAATGATTGCTGTGTAATTTTAGCTACATGTATTTAAAACTTTAACTACATGCAAGTTACTTTTTTTTTTTTTTTATGTTCTGTCCATCCACTTTTTTTTCTTCCGGACTTCAAAATCGGAGGCAATACTTGTACATGAATATCCAAAAATAAAACAATGTATAAAAATAAAAGCTGGAAACTTTCACTAGTCTTCCCTACCATATCTGTAATTTGGCCCAGGTCATCAAACATCAAAAAATGCCTGAGCACTGGCTAAATAGATATGAAAAAATGTAAGCAGTCCTATATTGGAGCACACACTAATAAAAAACAAACCAAAAAAATAAACTATATAACATTCGGAAACTGTCGCACTTCATAATAATGTAAAATGAAACGTGGAATATTTTCTAATATGGTCGAGCAGCAGGCACAGCTGAGATGCAATGACCTATTGCTTGTTCTGCCCACTCGCTTTCTTTGCAAACTCCTTATGCCCGAACCAAAAATAATATGAATTTACTTTAATACAGATTAAAAACACAACAAATACCCCCATGTACAAGTCTCTTCTCAAGTTAGCATTTTGTGTGACAAGAATAATCGAGTGATTATCATTTCTAAATGACATAGGCCAGAATTAAATGCAGACCTTTCGAGCAGTTTTGGTGTAAACAGCCAAAATATTTGAGGCAAAGTGAAGAAACGTCGTGTTCCATGAGTTAACTGAGTTTTCAGTGAGTTGTTTAATGTTTAGCCCAAATAGCTGTGAACTGCAACCCAGACGTTACAGACCTAACTAACCCAACTTTAGACTAAAAACAGATAAAGAAAATTAAACGTGGACATACATTAGCGGTAATCCTGCGCTAACACGCTCTGCCCTGTCTAAAGAACAGTGGTGCAAATCCTACTGGCGGTAGCATTTACACGCTAGACATGCTAAATCAGCTAGCTTTTGACAGGCCCTTCCGCGCTTTTACCACATCAGTTATGAACAAAGTTACACAATAAGCTCGTTACATCAAGTACACGGGTAAACCTGTCTCCTCTTCACCCATGGGATAATTACATGCAGGCTGTTAAAAGAACAACAGCAGAATTGAAGGCAGTTACACCAACCTGCTCAACTTCGTCCGCCATGATGTTTGAGTCTGCGTCGAATGACCGAACCAGTGCGGAGGTTGCCAGGTCTGCAAAAAAACCGCGTTTTCAAATAACACAAAGCACGCCTCCTGGATGAGACTGTAAACATAACGATGGAAGAGGGATAGGATTACATTACTTAATTGCATTTTAATTATTTATGTTGTTACAGCTATAGGCAAGGTGGGGGTGAGATTATATCAGGGATCTGCTTGTTTTCAGTGGTGATGGACAGGTTTACAGTGGAGGTCAGGCAGGAAACCCTATTAACTACGATCTTTGCAGATAACTGTGATCTGTAGTGAGAGTAGGGAGCAGGAAGAGAGCCTGGGGAGATGGAAGTATGCTCTTGAGATAAGTGGAAGGAAAGTTAGAATATGTAAATATGTAAATGAGAGAGAGAAGCTGCAAGGAGCTGCAAGGAGCAGAGATAGTAAAGGTAGATGAGTTTGCATACCTGGGGTTGACCAAGGAAAACATTGGATCAAGAGGCGAAGAATATAGTGCAAGCCAGGTTGAGCAGCATTTGTGACAGAAAGATATCAAGCAAGAGTGAAAGGGAAGTCTACAAGATGGTCGTGAGATTTGTTGCGATTGATGGTTTGGAGCTGGTGACAGAGCTGAAGATGGGAATGACCGGGATGGACAGGATTAGAAATGAGTATGTCAGAGGCTGAGGTGATGCAGTTTGGAAAGTTGGCGAGGTAAGACTGAGACGGTCTGGACATGTGATGAAGAGGGATAGTGGAAATGAAGTCAGTATGGAGCTGCCAGGAAGGAGATAAAGAGGGAGAACACAGAGAAGCTTCATGGATGCAGTGGAGGAGGATATGCAGAGGGTTGATGTGAAAGGGTAGGATGGTAGAGATAGGGAGAGATGAAGGCAGATGATCTGCTGTAGCAACCTCTAAAGTGAGTAAATAAAAGAAGGAGAAGAAGCAATATTTATTGTCTAACTTATTTTAAAATCCATGGTACACATTCAAAAATTAAATATTTTTTATTGTCATTGTCCTTGTAATTATAACTGTAAATTTGATTTATCCAAATAAATACAAATAAGCACTCATACGTGCAGGAGAGTGAAGTGCAAACCTGGCAACCCGAATGAGGACGCTAGCAGTTCCTCTGTCCTTTATATTGCCCGTCTGCTTTTCCAGACTTTTCCATCCCCCACATCTCCGTACAGTGCAACGGCAGATCAGAGGTAGGTTATTAAACATAAACTATATATATATATATATATATATTTGCATCATTTTTTTCAGTTTCTAATGGCTCATGTCTTTACGAAATTTCAACCTTACTGATGCGGCGTATTCTGTCTTGTTTTTCTGTTTTAGTAAATGCAACGCAACAAAAGTTTACAGTGTCAGACCTTCGCATTAACAGGTCATTGTGAGTTCATATTAAAACAAGCATCCAATACTTTAATATTACAGCTATAAGGCAAACAGTACAGGTTAAACCCACAATACCGTTGTTGTTGTTGTTGTTGTTGTTGTTTTTAAAGGAAACTATGCCCTATAACTCTGAATTTATCCAATTTATTAACTGACTTTAAAACCGCAAGTATCGCAGTTGAATTCAGAGAACTAAAGCTGCATTTACTGCATTAATTCAAGCAAGAAGGCATTCATTTCCGGACATTATTCATTTTTATAACTTTATTCCGCTATTGTCAGACTGGGCAGGTGCCACGTGTAGAATGGGCAGCTGTCCCACTTTTTATCCAACTGCGCAGTGAGACCATTATTATTACTGTTGTTGTCATCGTCGTCTTTGTTGTTCTCTGTCCCACATGTTGAGATAATCTCCCAAATTTTGCTCTAGTTTGCAAAGGTCAGAAGTGCAGAACAGACACTTTTCTAATGCAAATGAAGAAAGTGAGGCTGAGATCATGACTGAAATTTAGGCGAACAATGCTGCCTATGCTATACCCAACAAGGAAAGCTGTATATAGATATTGTTATATTCCCTCTGTGTGGCTCAAAAAGAAGTGTTCTATGTATATCTCTGACTGTAACCCCAGTAAAATACAGTAAAATCAAATGTATTTATATTTGCAACATATCCTTCACAAATTCCAGTGTCTTTGTTCCACATTAAGTTTGTTTGGATTTGGTCACACTTGCCACATGTGACTACAATTAATAGCATTTTTCTTATGCAGACAATCTTTTTGTTTTACAAATATTTAACTTTATTCACTCTTTCTCTTGTCTTGTTTTTCTTCTCTGGCTTTCCTCTTTTTTTCCCTTTCTGTAAATCTGTGTGTGTGATTGACTGCGTGTGCACCTCCTCTCCCAGTTCAGTCCAGTGTTCCATACTGGGTTTGTGTGCAGGCTGAGGAGGCAGATCAAAGCAGTGCTGTTACCCATTCCACCCTCAGCTTCAGCGCGGCTGTGTGGTGGAAGAAGTCCCTGCTACAGATAAGCCAAACAACCTGTGTGGCCCAGTGCTAGGACCACTGACTGCACACAGTTTCATATTTGTAAATTTGTTAAAGTTTTGTGAGAAAGCAGGCAATATGTCTGCGCTTGTGTGGGTGAGGGTTTTTATTGCATGCTTGTTTTTTTGATCTGTCATGTCAAAACCAGATAAGGGTGTGTTTGCCATTAAACAGTTGGCAGCTGGTGGCCTAGAACCTGAAACTGGTGCCTAAACTCACAGCTGTTTTGTTTTGCTCACTTTCTGCTTGTCAAGGTCCTCTGTGTGTGTTACCTGCCAAAAGATGGCGCTAAACGATAGGAAGACAGAAGCTGACGTCATCAGTCGTTGAAGGTCAACAGATAAGCTGTGGGAAACTGTCACTGCAAATCAGTCATGTTAACAGCTATAATAAACACGGCAGTCAAAAAGGGTGATTTTAAGACATTTTCTCAGGTGAAACACTACAATAAGCTGCATCTGCTTTTACTGCACTAAAGTTTTTAGTGATTTCAGTGGAGCACAGCTGAAATTAGCATAAAAAGTCAAAAGATTATGCAAGTGTCCTAAACTGTGTAATGATTTATCACGTGTTTCAACTCTGTACAGATTTTTTGTTTGTAAATAGAAAGAAATTTATTTTTGTATTACATTTCAAATAATAAGAAGCACAGATCAAATGTTTTATATGCTTTGAACAATGTTTAGTGTTCGGCTTTAAGCAAGGAAAATACGGAGTTGTTGTCTGAATGTGATACACACTGAATTAAAGTTATCATTTTTTCCACTTTAACATATTGTCATAAGTGTTTGTACTGTGAAGATTAACAGTGTTACAAGGTCATCTGCTGTAGACCTACTTTACTATATGTAGTCCAAAGAGTCTGCGTCTCAAGAGTGTTCCAGCAGACACAGAACCAGGGTCCAGTTTCACAAAGCTATTTTTACCCAGTCTTAATTTTGTTATTGCACAAGTGTAGCTTACTCAAAGGTGCATGATTTTAAGGCTAAACGAAATTAGTCACCTTCACGCCAGTTGAACTGAGCTGTATTTCCATGTAAACAACCAGTGTCACCTAGCCACCAGCTTTTCATGTTCCCAGTGACTGCTTCATCAAATGACTAAACATGCAACATATGATTGAGCCTCATTCTATACGTATCAGTTAAGCCCTGTCTACACTTAAGTCCATAAAACGGTGCTGAGTCTACAGTAGTAAGTGCTCTAATTGGTAGTTGCTTCAATCAAAGTTAAGACGTTCCATGGGAGTCCTGTCTGTCATCGCTTGCAGTAACCGGATCTTACTGACTTTCTATTAACTATCAAAAAAATCATATTTTACACTTAAGCCAGAAGAATTGTATTGTAGGCTGATTATTTCATATTCATGCTTTTCCTGTTGTGTAACAATGGCATTGTGTGTGTGTGTGTGTGTGTGTGTGTGTGAGAG